>NW_022989916.1:0-282228 GCF_902827175.1 Gymnodraco acuticeps
GAGTCCGTAGTTTGAGGATGCCTGACCTAGGCCATGTCAAAAATATATCTTATTATTAACCATAAAAATAACTATAAAATGTATTGCCTTTTTTACATTTTAGGGAAAAAATGTGTTCATATGTCTTCATTTTATACTACACACTGATTTTAAGCAATTTGAGATATATAATAAAAGTCATGCTTCAGTGACTGCAGTAAGAAATCAATAGACTTTTACATTACTAAATGGAAAACAATGATTAAAGAGGACATATTTTGCTCATTTTCAGGTTCATATTTCTTGCTTCTACTGTAACATGTTTGATGTCTCCATGCTTTAATGTTCAGAAAGCCCTTTCCTGTGAAGGAAACAGGAAAGGGAAAACCCCCAAAGGCAAAAATAGGGCCTCTTTAAATGTGACTTCTGAAATCTACTGTTAACTAAACTTCAAAAACAGCTACATTTGTATTGCCATTTTTTTGTACTTTCTAAGAATACTTTTTGACTCATCGGTTCCTGATGGTTTCTTCCCCTCCGCTACCGGACTCATCAATAAGGCCCGCCCGCCCCCCCCACTGACACATAACATCAGCCACATCATAGACTCTTGTGTGCATTACATTAATGCACACAAGAGTACAACAATATCTGTTTTCTTTTCTTATTACTTTTTTGTTTTATTCCATATTTTATTCCTTTACATTGCAATGTAAATACTGTTATATTTATATTTTATTATTTTTCTAGTTCTCTATCTATGTTTTAATTGTTGTTTTACTTTTATGTATGCACCTAGTCAAATTCCTCGTACGTGTCAACCCACCTGGTAATAAACCTGTGTCTGATTCTGAAGTGTTGTTCTTTATGATTTCTTAATGTCTGCACAATGAACACAGTTAAAGATGAAATTACCTTAAACATTTTTTTTAAACTTTCTATAACTTGTAATAATATAATTCCCTATGGTCTCTGTCCTGTACTCACCCACTGGCCCACAGAGGAGCTCCACCCAACGATGCAGCTCTCCAGCCAGGAGTGAGATCGGACCCGCGCCCCCTTCATCACCGTGCAGCGCTTTATCCTCACGCCGTCCTCCACCACCACCCCCGCACCGATGGTGACGTTCGGCCCGATGGTGCAGTTCTCCCCGATCTGCGCTGTGGGGTCCTGGAGTCAAAGATTCACTGTCTTAAAAGTCATGAGCACAACAGCTACAGCCTAGTGATGCAATGTACATCTGAAGACCAAGACTCCTCCAACAGTGAAACATACAACATGCTTATAACATACCTATGTTGTAGAACAAAGGGTTGTCATCTCTTCAGCTTGAGTTAACCACAGACCATATTTCATGCATTTTAGCAAAACTTATTTCCGATCTCTAGGACTCATTCCTGCACCACTAATTATAACCGTGTTTATTTGACATCATGTGGCGGCCATCAGCAGAACTCACCACAAGAACATTGCCAAGGAAACCGGGACCCGTGCGTAGCCTCTCAGGAGCTTGTTGCCGTAGCGACTGAAGGTACATACACATCCCTGTGAGGAAGTCTTTAGGCTGACCGATGTCCATCCAGAAACCTACAGACAGAGCAGTTAGTAACCATTGCAACAAGGTGATGTTTCTATGGTTACATGAACAACAGCAAACAGCGACAGCTTTTGGTTAGGGCTGGGAAATATGAAGAAAATCATATTTTTGGACAAAATATCTCAATATTGATATTCCGCCATATAGTAGGGTTGACTTTTGGTTCTTTCAAAAACAAATATGTACACAATTAAATGGTTGATAGATAATAATAACAAAACATTAAAAAAGAAAATGTAATTCTACTTTAATCTAATGCAGCTTTTAAAACCAGGGAATTAAATGCGATGTAAAGATATTACAATATCACGATATCGATATTATATCAATATATTGCCCTAATTTTGGTAAATGGACTTGCATCTATAGCGCCTGTTTGCACTACATGCCTACATTTACACATACCAAGCTGCTCTTCATCTGATCTCATTCACAATTTCCAGTTTAGTGTCTTTCCCAAGGACACTTTGGGAGAATTGAACTTGAATTGAATTTTCCACAGATTCATGAAGCTTCCTGAGAGAAACAAAGCCACTACAACCTGCCAGCGACACAGACTACAGCATGGAAGGAGGCTGGTCGATAAAGAGAAGGATAAAGTATGGAGAAGCATCGATTCCAGATTCCTTCCACAGATTCTGATCAATTATATATGCATCTAAACACGACTACAGGATCCAAGATTGAATAATAACCAGAGAGCAGTGTTGATCCCCACATTGTGTTCCTGATGTTTGGTGAGAATCGGTGCTTCTCCACAAGCGTTTCCTCTCCACAGACTACGTGAGTTTGGGTGTGAGGAAAAGCCCAAACACTTACGTCTGGTAGAGCAGTGAGCTGTGAGGCCGGAGGGAGCACACAGGTCAACCTCCCACAGTAACATGTTAAAGTACCCTCAAGGCCGGCCTTACGGACGGTAACTGGGTCGACAAGCTGCCCTGGGTGATGCTGGGCCTGAGGACCGCACCAAAGGAAGATCTGCAGTGTTCTACAGCGGAGATGGTCTACGCCAGGGGTACTCAAATACAAATCTTAAAGGTCCAAAATAAATGTTTCAATAAGACAAAGGTCCGTTTATTACGGTCATTCAAACTTTTAAACAATTGCAACAAGATTCTTAACACGAGGTTGCAAAAAAAAATAATCTGTATGCAGCAGTTTTCATTGTTATTGTGTCTGTGCTTGACCCCTCAGAGTCGCAGTGTCAGAGCTGCACAGTTATGAATAAAGACAGCTGCACCCTCTTTCATTCAGCATTCCCATTATTGCTTTATAAATGTATTCCCCCTTGTGTGTCCACTGAGGTTCGTCAGGCCCAACACATCTTCAAAAAACTCCCCCTTTGCCTCATCATAAAAACTCACAAACACCAGCAACTGAGCATTGTCAGTGGTGTCAGTGGACTCACCCACAGCTAAGGAAATGCACTGTGCATTTTTTATTCCATCACAAAGCTGATGAATCAAATCACCAGCCAGTATTTATGTTCTTCTGGTTGCTGTGGAATCTGAGAGAGGGATTTGCTTGATTTGACCTGTTATTTCCTCTTTTTGTTTGCCTTCAACATGGTCTCCATCACTTCAGTCATGCATTCTTTTATACTGCAGTTATTATCCAGTGGAAAGTCCTTACCTACTGGCCTAGTTCAATCAAAGTGGTTACTTTTTTTTTGGCTGGGCAGTGTAGTTTTAAACACCGTCTTATTTGACTTTCTCAGGACTTAAAACAGTTTTTTGGGGGCAGACCCCCTCAAAGAAAACAATATATTTACACACGTAAGGTCATCATCTTAATAGTTGTGTATGCTCATCCGCAGAGGTGTGGACTCGAGTCACATGACTTGGACTCGAGTCAGACTCGAGTCACACATTTTATGACTTGAGACTCGACTTGACAACATCACAAAAGACTTGCGACTCGACTTGGACTTGAACACCAATGACTCGGGACTTGACTTGGACTTGAGCCTTCTGACTTGAGGTGACTTGCTACTTTAATTCAGAGGTCTCCAACACGCCGATCGCGAGCTGCCGTTAGAAGAGCAGACTCCCGTCGGGGAAAGCAGAATCTTCAGCCGCTCCTACTCTTGCTGAGAATCCTTGCAGGCAGGGGCGGGTCTTTATTTAGCTGGGCCACCATGCGGCCAATCATATGCGAGGACACACTAGGATCATACCATTATGTGAAAGAAGGGTGGGGGCACAGCATGTGCAGAGCGACGGGGAGACGGGGAGCCGGATTTAAATGCAAGCGCGTCGGAAAAAGTCAAGAAATGAGCGAAAACCGAAAAAAGAAGCAGCATCTGGCTGCTTTTCAATGATATTGGAGAAAGCAAAGCTGAGTGCAGGATTTGTAAAATGAAAATAACCTTCAGAGCAGGGTAAACACTCAGGATTTATTGTCAGAGGTGGGAGAAGTTCAGACAATTAAACAAAGTTACAATCAGGGTTCCCGCGGGGTCTTAACAAGTCTTTAAAAGTCTTAAATTTGATAATCAGAATTTAAGGCCTTAAAAAGGTCTTAAATATGATTCAGAAGGTCTTAAAAATTATCGGATTTGAAAGGTACTTCTGTGTTGCGACAGCGTCTAAATGTGTTTTGGGGGAAATGTCCGGGCTGCAAAGTAACCAGTACGGTAATAGCCTTTCAGTTCCCCCCAACAATTTGTATTGAATTAAATCAACATGGAACCAGTAATCACTAACTTTGTTTCCCCCGGCCCCTTATTGGAGAACACCCAGCTAGTAACCTAGCAACCAAGCTTCAGCTCATGTAGCCTATCTTCGAATCTACTTACAAATAAATATGGGGAAGTGTAAGTTCAACCGTATTTGGTTGGAAAACATCTAATTTAGTGCTTGGTTGAAACCAGTGGAGGGAACGTGTTTGAAGCCCGCTGCACCTTTTGCAAAATAAATTAGTGTTTGTTTTGCTAATGTAGCGTTAGCTAGTGCAGCGTTAGCTAGTGGAGCGTTAGCTAGTGCAGCAGCAGCTAATGTAGCGTTAGCTAGTGCAGCGTTAGCTAGTGCAGCAGCAGCTAGTGCAGCGTTAGCTAGTGGAGTGTTAGCTAGTGCAGCAGCTCCCGCAACAACACCGGGGGACCTCCGGGCGAAGTTTGGGTCTACGTCAACCCTAAAAGCGGAGGTGCTGTAGACGCTAAATACCGTAGCTAAACACCAATCATACAACAGCAACGATGAAATAGTGTAGCCAAGGCAGCAGAGCTCAGTCTGAATATAGCTCTTGTCACTCTCTCTCAGACACACACACACACACACACACACACACACACACACACACACACACACACACACACACCACACACACACACACACACACACACACACACGCTGCTCGATTATGGCAATAATCAAGATTATGTTGGTCAATAATTAATATCACGATTATTAAATATGATTATTCATTGACTTTGAAAACATCCATTTATTGAACTTTAAAACAGATAATAATTTGAACAGTATCTTTTTAACTGTTGATTACCCTGAACGTATAATTCAACTGAAAAACCAATACAACAATTAATTAAATAAATGATACATTACTAAAAAATTCATTAGATCAAATATGTTGTGGTGCACTGTCACAACCTAGCAAAGCAAAATAATCGTTTTTTCCGATTATGTTGTTTTCGTAATTGTGGCAGGCCAAAATCGTAATTGCGATTAAAATATGATTAATTGCACAGCCCTAAACACACACCACACACACACACCCACACACACACACACACACACTCAATCAAGCGCACACACATACACACTTTTTGTCTAACACGCTAACACAGTTCTGTACTGTTACGCTGTTGTGTTCAGTCATTGTTCTTATGTTGAACATGAATACATTTACTTTGTAAGTGATTATGGGACGTATTTCTTCTTTATATACATTTTCCTTCATACTTTTTGCCGTGAAATAGGTCTTAAATTCTATTCAAAGTGGTCTTAAAAAGGTGTTAAAAAGTCTTAAATTTGAGTTGGCGAAACCTGCAGGAACCCTGTACAATAAAAAGTCCTGCATTCAAAATGTTACAAGTAAAAGTACAAAAGTATTAGCATCAAAATATACTTAAAGTACCACCTGCAGAGGGATCTAGATTCAGGTGTTCTCTTCCCCATAGAGACCGCCTCGCTGCACATTATCCCTTGCATAAAGATAGATTGTGGGTCCCTTATAACATGTTGTACACAGTGGAAATAAACATTCTGGTCACCTCAACATCAGGGATCTTATACATTAAACTCCTTCTGAATCAAACCGTCACGGTAGCCTTACCTTACTGATCCCTCTTAAATTAGAAAAACACACGTTACTTTACCAGCAGAGAGAAAATGGATTATTAAATTATTAATGTGACTAATAAAGAGCAATTTGATTATTAAGTATTATTCTGTTGATCGATGTCATTACATTTGGTGAAAAACACATAATGACTTGTTTATGACTCGTTTTGTCAAAGTTTAGGACTTGGACTTGACTTGAACTTGCCCATCCTGACTTGAGACTTGACTTGGACTTGCAAAACAATGACTTGAGACTTGACTCGGACTTGAGCGCAAAGACTTGAGACTTGACTCGGACTTGCAAAACAATGACTTGGTCCCACCTCTGCTCATCCGTGAGCAGAGCATCAAGTTGACATGTCTATTACAGCTGAATGCGGCGATTACCATTTTGTTCAGCAAAACGCCTCACAAACGTATTAAGATCAACAGCTTTAGTGCGTTTTGATTCAATGCTGAGTACAGCCTCTCTCTCTGTCAGTATAGACCGCAAATACCTCATTCCTTCAGTGCTTGGGTTCGAATGCTTCTCGTTTTGCGCCGTCCAGTTAAAAATGAAATCGCCGCCAATCATATGTCCCACAGTCACGCTCGCGCCCCAGCACCGGGGGAGGGGTTACATGACGTGCATCTTGTGCTGCATTCACTTGCACTCGGACATTAGAGACTTTCTCTCATAATATGTCCGATGAGCCACAACTTTCTTTCAAAACAAAGCTGCCAACTGGGGTGGCAGCTGGGGTGGCAAGGCCTATTTTTAGGGTGTCAGTTGCCACCCCGGTAGGTGAAACTAGGCTACTAGCTACAGTACAGATGGAACTAGATGAAAACTGTTAACTCTCTCGCTCTGATTTTTATTTTATTTTATTTTTTATTCTCGCTCTGACTTACTTAGACAGGTTGAAAGAAAACACACATTTTCCCACCCGCATTCCGCGAAGACCCGCCCTACTGTGCCTCTGATTCGCAGATTGTTTGGGGGGAAAAAAAACGCTGACTGGATGCTGAATGTGATTGGACCAAAGCGTTGACACACACAGGTGGAACACAGTGGAACAGTCAGACATGCAGAGCGCTGTTTGCAGTGGACATAGCGGAGAATTTTTACTCGTTGCGAATGCGTTGTGGCGATGTCTCACATAAAAAGAGAGATAATACATGTGAAAAGTATAATTTGCTCAGAGTCCGGAGACAGTGGTGGTTCGGTCCGGATCCGGACCTGAGTCCGTAGTTTGAGGATGCCTGGTCTACGGTCAGCCGCTGAGAGTTCCGGGGGATTTCCTCCCAAATTACAGTGCTGGAATTGGGCCGGTACTCACCGGTACGCAGTACCGGCACTTCTGGTTCTGCCCCATGGAGTACCGGCACTTCTTGCTCAGTACCGGCATGCTGGCGGTACTCCGGTACTCATGCACCGTGCCAGTACTCAACACTCTCCCGCCGTTCTTATTATACATCCATATATATATATTACACAGCCGCCCGGTACTCAGTAGATGCGTCATGAGGTGCCGAACGGACATTCTCATCGCTCTAAACCGCTGGAGTTTCACAGCGGCTGTCAGCTGTTTACCTTCCTGTCATTCAAACAGAACGTGCTGGAGAGGGGCGGGGGCTTATCTTCTCCATGTAAATACTGTGGTGGAAACGACTATGTCAAATTACCTATTTGACCGTGATTTAATAGTAATACACGTTTCAAAATAAATAATAATAATAATGCCGAAGTAACAACATACTGAAACTGTTAGTAAAACCATGTGTTAATGCTTTAACAATTTACAATACCTAGATGCACGGGTGTTGTGTTTATGCAGTGCAGCTCCCACCCAGTGGGTGGCTATGTAGAGTGATAGAACAGAGCAGGCACGCCCCCGAGAGAAGGAAAGCAAGTCACGTCACAAATTAGCATTTCTAAAATGTTAGCGTGGATTAATAAAAGTGCAAAAAGACAGCGGTTGTCCGCCGGAAGAAACTTCAAATACAGAGAATGCTGTGCCTGTGTTGGAAATTGTGTCTGATGGGGAGCTTTCTTTGGTTGATCCTCCTGCTCCAAGTTCTAGTGCATTAGCATTAGCACTAGCTCCCGCCGCCTCCTCCAGAGCCTCTAAAGTTAGCTGCTGCTGGCGCAACTGCCACCCCACCAACACCGGGCAAAGCGATGCACCTGACTGCTGGCCAACGGACCAGGTGCAATATTTTTGCAAGACCAATGCATGGCTCCTTCTTAAAGATAAGAAGCTAGGATGTCGGATATGCAGAGATGTCAAATCTTTGGGAATACACACTGGACAAGGACTGAAACTGTCAACTGAATGGGTGAGTGTGCAGTGTCTCATTTCGGTGTTGACAAGGGCAAACAACAAGCTAGCCTGAGAAAAAAAATCAAAAGAACATAAAGAATCACAAGCCCATGTAAAAAGCTGCTGACATCCTTACATCTGCTTCACGTGAAACTATTCAACATCAAGTGCATAAATCTGAATTAGACACCACTATCAGAGTTTTAGAACGGCATATAAAATTGGCAAACATAGCCAGCCATTCACAGACTGCCAATTGATTTGAATGTACAGAAACTGAATGGGCTGAACGTGGGCAGGGTTTTGCACTCCAATAAAACCTGTGGCGAAATCATCGACCACATAGCTCATGAGCTGAAGAAAAAAAATGGCAAAAGACATTACAGAAAACCAAAGAAAACTCTGTGTTTTGGTCGATGAATCTACCACTATTAGTGGTAAAACGGTGCTTGTTGTGTGTCTACGCTCAGCATTAGCTGATGCTGAGCCCGAAACGTTTTTTGGGAGCTGATCGAGTTGGATGGAACACGGCTGATGACATCACAAAGGCGTTAATGGAGTGTCTTGGAAGAGATTTTAATGAGGACTTTTTAGGTCAGTGTTTCGTTTCTTTTGCATGTGATGGGGGCTTCAGTCATGCTAGGGAAGAGAACAGGCGTTGCTACCCAGTTGTGTAGTAAATTCCCAGCCTGTTTGTGTGGCACTGCTCCAATCATCGTCTAGAGCTGGCAGTTGGGGATGTGGTCAAGGAGGTCTCAGGGCTCAATCATTTCCAGATCTTTTTTGACAAACTCTATTCCTTGTTCCATGCCTCCCCCAAAAATCAGAGGCAGTTAGCGCAGTGTGCGCAAGCAGTCGGACAGCGTCTCCTGGTGATAGGGCGTGTTTTGTCCATCCGCTGGGTGGCTTCAAGTGAAAGGAGCGTCAGAGCAGTCTGGGGAAAACTACCGAGTGCTTCATGATCACTTCACAAATGCTGCAAACGACACGAGCAGGGATTCCCAGAGACAGAGCAAAGTACAAGGGCTGGATGATGTGCTCACATCTGCAACGTTTGTCAGCAATCTGGGACTGATGTACGATGCGCTCACAGAGCTCAGCGACCTCTCTCGGCAACTCCAAAAAAGAGAGATGACACTGCCTACAGCAGATAGGCTCTTAACTCGAGAAATACGAGTTTTTGAATCCATGGTCACCATGCCTGGCCCACACATGACTACAGTTCATACAGCTCTAGCTGAGAAGTCCTTCAAGGGTGTTGCCCTGCGTGAGAATGGCAGGCTTGTACAGATTCATGCAGGTCAGTTTTTTTCGCAGTATGGTAGAGAATCTGAGACACAGAATGACTTCCACAACCTCCTCTCATGTCAGCACAAGAGAAATTCCCATTACATGGCCGGGAGGCCCGGGACAATCAGCTAATCCAGGACATGAAAGTTATCCATCCTGGAAGTTGGCCTGAAGAGGAGTTAGACGTACAGTATGGGGACGTAGAGGTGCTACGTTTGTGCGAAGTGCTGAAAGTGGACAGAAGAGAGACTGTTCAGGGCTTTCGCGAATACAAGGAAAACAGGGCATCCCGTACACCTGCTTGCCATGGAGCCTCTACTGAAAGCAGTCCGAACCATCGCTGTCTCCACTAGTGGAGTGTGAGCGGGGCATTCAGCTGCATGAACGATATCCTTACTGCAAAAAGGAATGCTCTCTCTGTCAGCCGACTGTCCAGCCTGGTTTTCATTAAATGTAATGGACCATCACTAGGACAGTTCAATCCGGAACAGTATGTGAGGTCCTGGCTGGCAAAGGGAAGGAGAAGTGCTGATGAAAGAGCCTGTCCAGCTCCAGCCCCTGATACTGATGTCCCCAAGGCCTTCTGGAGCCTTTTCTAACAATTGTGAAGTATATTGCAAAGCAGCTCACCCAGTGAGAAGACTTTTGGCATAATGTGCCGATTTGTACAGATCCTGGAGATAGAAGGACTTCAGACCAACCAGGGAGTTATCTGATCAGCTTGGTGTTCAATGTAACTCTTTACCATGGCTCAGACTTTGTTACTTGCAGTTACAGTTTCTCATTTAGATTGTGCAAATTTTGCATTTGTTTTTACATGTTCTTTGTTCATGCTCTTTAATCATTTTTCTGAGTTGGAAAGTTAGATTGCATTATAGTTTACTTTATACATATTTGTATTCTTCAGTGGTGAAGTATATTGCAAAGCAGCTCAGCCATGTGAGAAGACTTTTGGCACTTTTCGTTTTTCTGAGTTAGAAAGTTAGATTGCATTCAAAATGTACAGAAATACTTAATTTTGTTAAAGCTTTTTATAAAAAAATGCTTCTGACCAGAGCTTTGTTTCCTTGTCATTAATGTTGAAACACCACCAGAGGGGCTCTCACCTGAAAGGTCTCTGCTTCATGTGTCTTCAGCAGAAGATCTAGACTTTGATGCTATATTTTCAGTTAATATTGACCTTACTGAGCTTTAGCCATATCCGCTGCCTATCATAAAAATGTTAAAGTACAGTGAAACCTTTCTAAAATATACAGTAGTAAAGAGACAAACCCACAGCATTATAGTAGCCAAATTCTTGTTTGTGGGCTGTATATATAAAATTGACTTGAAAAAGTTGCTGATTTTAGAGTACTGGCACCTTTTTCATTCCAATTCAAGCACGTGCAAAATGCATCGGCTCCCTGGTCGGCGTCGGTCCCAGCGGGCTTTCCTGCGTGACGCCGCTGAGGCCTGTTGCTCCGATCCCTACTACTCAGCACGGTACTCAGGTGTCCCAGGTTCCCGCAGAGCTCCGCTCGGCGGAGCACGTGTTCATCCGGCACGATGCGCACAGAGGCCCCCTGCAGCCCCCTTATGATGGGCCTTTCCGGGTCTTGGAGCACGGGGACAAGCACCTGTGTGGTCGACCTGGTGGCAAGGCCGAGCACGTCTCGGTGGAACCAGGGTGAAGACTGCTCACCCTGGACTTGGACCAGCCTGTGGTGCTGGCTCGACCTCCGCGACGGGGCCGCCCCCGCGCCTCGTCCCCTGTCACGGATTTAAGACCTGTTGTTCCGGTCCCTCCCCTTCCAGGGGCCCGCACAGGCGGGAGTCACTTTTCCGACTCCCGTCTCAGGAGTCGTGGGGGTCGGCGTGTCGTTCCTCCCCGCCATGCTGATTTTGTTTATGTGTGAATTCTGGGGGGGGGCTTGTGTGGTGACACGTTATTGGACATAATTCACCTTGCTTATTGTGTTGCCACACGGACCCTTTAGTGGGGGAACACCTGTAGCTTTAGCTGCCATTCCTGCTAGCTTCATCAGCAGAGCAGTGCATGTTGTTAACCTCTCTGAAAGTAATGGATAATAAGATTGGAACTCCATTCTTAATACACCGCCTCCGACTCTCTTTTCACGGCACTACACTATAAACTTTTAAACACAAGTCATGTGCACGGAAATGCTGTTCAACCATTGGTCAGACATGAAGCGGGTAAAAACTACATGTAAACACGGAAAAATCGCGGCAATTTCCACCGGAGCCCAACATGGAGCATCCGCAGATTGTTTTCATGCTGCTGTTCATATGGAGAGCATATCAACAGAATGTAGCGGGCGACGCATATCAATACATACTGAGACAACGTGCGGTAAAAAACGTTATAACCGTTAGTTAATGAATTCGTTAGTTGAGGAGTTGGGCATATGGCTGATGTAGGCCTAGGTAATGTTCATAGGATTTCATAATTACACTTCACACACTTTTCTAGTAATTATTTCATAAGCAGCTTTATAGGTTGCTTGCTTATTAATGTGTGTTTTTTATAGTGGTTTATAGTGGTTGCAGTGGTTTTATAGCTCATCCCCCAAGTCAAAAGGACGATAACAAGCATGTACACCGGCAGCATAAATAAGTTTACAGTGAACGTACCATTGTTATCAGAGTCCTCGCATCCGCGGAGTAACTGCGGCTAGTATCCGCCTTAGCAGCCCCGGCATCGGCAGTGGAGCTCAGGCTCCCCTCATCAGGCGACTTATCCACCTCTTCCTCGCATAGGACTCGACCACATCTACGGGGCTCACTATGGGTCTTGTGTTCAAGATACTGTCGAGATCCTCATACCAAATAAATGTCTCTTTGATACTTGGGGAGCTGCCGCTCTTCTGCAGCGCGTCGGCACTTTTATGTATTGGTTGGCGTAGTTTCTTCACCTTTATACGACACTGTTCAACACTCCGGTTAAATCCTAGTTGCTTCAGTCGGTCGCTAAAGATTTTTGAACACCTCCGCGTTTTTATGAACCTTCTCCAGCAGTTGAGAAATGTTCTCCTCTGCCCAGATATCCAGAAGGCATCTGTGTTCCTCATAGCTCCACGTTTGTCCCCTGCCGCTCATTTCCCACCATTTGCAATCCTCTCCTCCACAACAAGAAAGGACGCGCAAATACTACGCTATGTTTTGGTGCGGATTGCGTTCACACCAGCAATGAACCGCTCCAGAGTTCGCAGAAAGCTTTCCGAGACCACCTATTTTAGCGGACCAGAGTCCGGTTGTTTAGTTCACTTAAGAGGTCTCGGACTGCGTTCACACCGACCCAAATGAACCGCACCAAGCGCCAAACGCACCAGGGTTCGATTCAACCGGACTATACAAGGCAGGTGTGAACGCACCCTTAAAGACCTTGGTCGGACCAAACCCGATTTGTATATATCACAGCAAGCTCGTGAAAAAGACAAACGTATCAACGAGGCAGGCTTCTCACGTAGCTGGTACACCAAAGGCATGGCTAGCTGGATGCAAAACAGGTAAATGCTATCTTTTGTTTCCCATGCTTGCTCTTCAAACAGCCGGGGACAATACGATCTGTTCAGAAACTAGACAAAAGTAAAAAAAAGTACAAACCCACAGACGGTCTGTGTCATGGAGAATACAGTCGCTGGTTATTTATGTCTGTATAGGCCGTTGTTGTGAGTGTGGACGGTCGAGCATATATACGTTAGCTTAGCCAAGCTCCATTCAGAAACAAGCATTCTAAAAAGGTTTTCGCCTGCCGTCTGTCTGCAGACTTGTCAAAGCATTAATTCATGGTTTTTTACTAACCGGTATCAGTATGTTGTTACGTCGGCGCTGCACTGGAAACGCGCCATTACATCACCAGAAGTCCCTAATTAAGGGGTCATTCTCCCCAAAAAAAATTGTTTTACTCACTATATCAACAGCCCCACCAAAAATATTTTCCACCAGCCGCCACTGTGTGTACACATATATCACTTAATTATTCAATACATCCTTTGTACTGAAGTATTCAAAAGTAAAAATTACATGTTTAATATAAATGATTTGCTGTGGCCAATTGTTTTCATTGCATTTACAGACTCGTGTAACTCTCTTGATACACCCAATGAATGCATTGACATACACAAACAGATAGCAACACCTATAACAACTATTTAAAAAAAAGGGGCTGTATCGACCTATATAAAGTATATAAATATAGTTTTTTTTTCAAAATACCAAAAAGATCCTGCATTTTAGCCATGCCTCATTTCGCTCTATTTGCTCTTTCCAGCGCTGTTTTTTCAGTGGGCTGATTCTGTGAGCTGCAGCTGACCACGCCCCCCTGCAGGAGAAGGGAGCGTGCTTTGAGATCAGCTGCTAGGCTGCAGCAGGGAGAAGAGGGGGAGAAAAAGAGATCTCCGTCCTCCGTGTTTTATTCTTATAGAAGTAAGAAGAGAAGTAACGGGGCAGAAACCCTCGTTTTTACGCAGCGGTCCCAGACATAGACATCAGACGGCGACACATATTCAGTTGCCAGTTACTTTGGCATTAGGGCAGGGATATCTAGGTACTTTCCAAGGTTTGACACAATGAATTGTGCTACTTTTAAAGCAAGCAACGATGTTTTCAAATATGTAATCAAAAAGCTCCTCAAAAACACGATCGAAGCAGTTCCTGCCGTTGCTACGGTTAGTACAAACAGTAACAACGGACTACTTTTCTTAGCGGATGCATGTCAATTTAAATCAATACATAAAACTATTTTTAAATCAATAAAATCATTATCTAAATCCATAAAAGCATTTAAAATTAATATTGGGAGTCATGTTGTTACTTTGTTGAGAATGTGGCCATGTGTAATAAGCGGGATAATGTGCACATTGCATAATGTGCCTTCATGCCGATCTAAATCCCTCCGCAAAAACAAAACAAAAAACGGCTCGTTCGCGGGCGAGAGCCGGCTCCAGTCGTTCACTTAAAAGAGCCGGCTCTTTGAGCCGGCTCGTTCGCGACCGACACATCACTAACAACTACCTCTCTGTCTGACTTCGCCAAGCAGGGTAAGGTGCTGCACCCGCATGCCTCTAATATTTTAATGTTTATTGCAAGTAAATCAGTTGTAGTCACATATTTTTTTAAAGCACGAGCTAGCTAAACACATATTAGCTTACTTGACCGGGGATATAGTGCAGTGATGAGTCCTACAACTCGGAAGTGAGTTAGCAATTTTACAACTATTGGTTCCCTCGTATCAGAGTCAATGGGATTTCTCCATAGGATTTTGGAAAATAGCTCGTAATAAGATCTGTGGAAAACGAACCTGTTAGATAAAGGCACGTTTTGTTCAGCCGGATAATCTCCACATATCTACCCTACTTTTATAATTTTCGAATCATAAATCTAATGGCCAGAAGCAAAATGCTAACGTTATGCTATTGTCACTACCCGATCTGCTGCTCTGCCCGATCTAGAGTGCGCATGTGCGAGATGGACAACTCCGGACGGCAAACCAAGTAGGACACTTGACACAGTGGCTTTTGGCAAAGCTCAAAAAGAAAACTCGAGAGAGATGAGTTATTGTTATTACAACGTGACTTTACTATTTAACAACTCTTTTTATTGGGTTATTTTATTTGGGGTTAAGTACATTGTCAGAATAAGTGAGAAATGGATTTAACTTCTGTTAGAAGTTAGAAGCCATACATTTTTGCATACATTTACAGTAAATATGTATTCAGTATGATAGCTGTCTAACAGAAGTTAAATTCAAGTTAGCTGTTAAATTGAAATATATAAATATATCTGAAATAAATGGCAATAAATTGACAGCGAGCAAATAACTAATTACCTTTAGAAGTACACCAAAACATAACTGCTAACAATGTAAATGTTGTGTTGGAAAAAAAGTTCATGTAAGAAAATGTTGAGTTAAATACTTTGGCACTGTATATACAAAGCTTGGAAAAAGGCCTATTGTGGCTGTCATACTTGCATACAGTGGCAACTAATAGTATTGTGAAGAAATGTCATGACAACCATCTACAGACTGTTACTGCACGCTGATTATTGTGGTCCTATTTAGGACAAAACGTTCAGAGCTGTCCTTGTTCCAGTCCGCCCCTGATTGATTAGTGCTTTAACTCGTAATTTACCCCAATGTTAAAGCTTGTTGATGATATGTGAGATTGTAAATTGTCATGCATTCAAAAGTGTTAACTGTATTTTTTCCTTCAACAGATTCCAAACCAAAGCAAGATCAAACAGCACTTTTTCTAGTTCTTCTCTTCTCCCTACTCAGAGCTATATTCCCTACATTTCTTCCTGTCTTCTCCCCATTCTTACCATCTTCATCTCTGTCTCTTTACCACTTTCTCTTTTGTATTTATAAGCACACACACACACTAATTGATGTTCCTGAAATGGCTGCTTAACAAGGCGAGGGACAGCTAGAAGACGCCATTTTCCTTGCCGATTTACTTTGTAAACAACTAAAGGTAAATTGTTTAATTTCAATGGTATTGGTTTTGTGCCCGATGTACTGATTAGGTTGATTGATTATGTGCTTGTAATTCAAAGTGAATAGGAATAAACTGGGAATGAAAAGCAGCTTGTTGTGATAATGCATGACTACTTTATTGAAGGAGGAAGAAGACAGGGCCAGAGCAGCATCTAGCAGGAGCAGAATCCGCTGAGTAGGCAAAGATGCTCAGGGGTGTCCTCTAACAAGGAGGAGCAGAAGTGGGGCAACCTGCCGACGTACTAAAGGTTTGTGCATGTATACAGGTATTCATGATTAACATATGTCGTTTTTGTTTTGATTGTTCGCAACATGATTGGTACAGCATGTTTCAGCTTAGAGAGGTATTGAACAAATATCTGTTATTCAGTCGTACGTATAAAAATAGGCCATTGTAATAAATAGTTAGAGTTGGTTAGAACTGTTAGAACTCTTTTAATGCATAACATTTGCCTGCGATTGCCTCCTGTTCTCTGTAATTATGATCTGTTATCAATATATCTATTATAATTATTATTTTTCAGTCAGAACTGTTGCCATTGACAGTCCAGTGACTGTGGAACCAGCGGGAGCAACCTCTGCAGTACCCCCCTCAGCTTGTTGGTAGGATGACATTTACTATCATTGAAAGTTAGGAAATGTGTCAACATAATCAAACGAATACCTGATGCAATATGATTACGCTGTTGTGATGCTGAACATTTTCTTTTTTGTTTGTTTCCAGAAGATGAGATTCAGCAATTGCAGCAGCTTTTGGTTGAAAAATAAATAAATGAATGAATCTACTGGTTTCATAATTTGAACCAAAAGTGGTGTATTTAGCACAATTTTTTATTTATCTTTTTCTAATTTTCTTATTATGTCCTATTTATATTATGTTGCACTGTTGGAGGAGCTCGGGATCTAAGATTTTAAATGCCAAAATTACACTGTAGCTAGCATCTGATAACAAAAACCCTTGAACCTTAGTGGTGTTTATTTCCACGGAGGTCAGTTGCTAAGCGATCACACAACGTCACGTCCGGTATTTCCACAACAATGCAAATGGATTAACATCGATTTAATACATTAATGTAGCCTTTGTTTCTGCTAAAAGAGGTGTCGACCAGCTGGGGCCACAAGAAAATCGGCGAGATCGAGTGTGACGATTACATTTTTTTATTAAAAATATCAAATTTGGACAATAAAAACCGACCAATAGTCGCGGTAGAGCATTTGCTTGGCACTTCCGGGTATTTCTCCACTGGTTGGGCCATGTTAACAATACCGTGTAACTGTCACGTTTGAAGGGACGAAACCGTGACATCTTCACGTCTCCCAGCATGGTAAATCGTCACATGTTCACGTCTTGCCGTGATACCGGGTTGGTTTTTTGGGTGGAGATGAAACAAAAATATGTGTGGTGGTGTTATGAAGAAATGTATTACACACTGTTAAGAGAAATTAGAGAGTTTGTTTATTTTATTATAACTTATCAGCCTTGTTCTGATGATTTCAGATGTATTGGCATGAAGTCCAAAAATTACACTCAAAGCATCAACAAACCAGCTATCACAGACAATTCATGGTAAAATCCCATGCTGGAATTACGGGAGGCAGTTGGGTTCAATGTTGTGAATTTGTGTTTATTTTATTTTTTAAACGTTAAAGTTTCCAGATTCGTGAGAAGTGAGAGAAAAGTGTAAGCGCATTTACACCATAATTATAAAACTAAAGATTGTTCAAAGCCTATACTTATTGTAAGGGTTCTTATGGGGAGTTATTTCTTGTCAGCTGCAACAGTCTAAGGACAAACTGTATGAAAGCCCCCCCGAGGCAATTTATGATTTGTGTCATTGGGACGTATGATTTGATTGATTGATATATTGAATTAAAAAAAACAATTTATTTCCTAAACATTTTAATTGTTTGTCAATAACTGCTATGGATGGCAATACAACAGTAAAGAGATAATCATTTAGTGGCAGTTTACATTGACTTCTGGACAGTTTAAATGATTTGTCAGGACAGGTTTGTACTGGACGGGGGCCAATTTGGAAATGTTTCTTCTCCTTTCCATAATGCATGAGTAAATGTACTAAGTTACTTTTGTACCACCGAAATGTAACTCTTGCAAATCTTTAAGTTCCAAACAAAAGTACCTTACACCCTGATCAGAAATGATAAATAAGATCTTTAAAGAGTGATACTTAGAACAGCAGTTTTGAAGTGAGATATTGTCTAAAATGCCCTCTATAGGTTTATACAGAAATGAAACAACAGGTCTGACTTCTGTTTTGTGTTTACATTGTATTGACATGTTATATTACAAATGCATTATTTAATATTTATAAAATATATATGTCTTAAAAAAATGATTTACAAATATAATAATGATTGAAATTGTATATGTAAGGGATAATGTGCAGCGAGGTGGTCATTGTGGGTAAAAGAACACCCGACAGGCAGATCACCTGATGCACTTTGCTTTTCAGCCAAACTGTATACAGTTCAATCGACCGGACTTCTTTGTGCAGATGTGAGCGTCCTTAACAACGCTCTGTCTGTTCTGGATTAACAACGTGTCACGTGTTCTGAATTGACCAATCAGAATCGAGTATTCAACTAAGCCATGTAATAAATGTACATAAATATATGTATTACATTATTTAAACAGTTGATATTATTATCACTATCATTACTATTGGTATTTTTATACAAATTATTATCATCATTACTATTGTTATTATTATTTGTATTGTTACTATTGTTATTATTATCATTACTATTGTTGTTATTAATATCATCATTACTATTGTTATTATTATTACCTTTACTATTATTTTTCTTTTTGTTGTTGATTAAAACTAATATTGATGCATTAATGCAAGGGACTTCAACAGGGGGCCATTACCCATAGGGGGGTCCCCAATCCTCCTCACTTCCGCATCCAAACATGCGGACAACCCAACTCCTTCTGGGGGACCTCCTGGTCAGGATCTGTTGAAACCTCCACTCCCAGTCCTTCTCCGTCCGCAGCAGAACTTTAGAGTCCTCTTCACGCTGGTCCACCAGCTGCTTCTGGGCCAGCTTCACAGCACGCACCAGCTGGTCCACCTGCACCCGCTGGCTCCTCAGCAGGGGATCTATGGTCTCCCACACCTGATTCACTGCTTCCTCTGTTATTTCCCGCAGCTGGCTGATCTTGATGTGAACCATTCTCTGTTTTACTTTCTCGATAAACTTGTCTTCAGCAAGGTCTTCTACACTATCTGAAAACCTTGGGAGACCTCCAAGACTGCTCCCTGAGGTCTCTGCAGCGGGTGCATTTTCCTTCTCCGCTCCTTGGAGCGGTACCTCCTCCTCAGCTGTGAAACAGATATTTGTTCTTGTAGCTTCTGTTTCTGGCTCTTCCTGCTCATCACTAGACAGGATGTTGGAAAGATCCAGCAATCCTGGGGATTTCTTCAGCTGCAACTCTGACAGATCCTCAGGAGCCTGTGTGCTCATGTGACTTGGAGGCGGCTGCAGCTGTTTACTGGCCATCTCCAGCCGTTTACTGGCCACCTCCAGCTTGTTTTGGAGATCCATGTTGATGGCAGATTCAAGGCTCAATCTGGAGGCTGACCTTACCTGGATCTCCTTCAACTGACTGCGGAGGACCTCGTTTGTTTTCTCTTCGTCCAGTTTAGTCTTGGACTGCTTTGCACACATGTTCTGAAGCTGGCACTTTAAGTCCTTATTTAATTTGATTTGGAATTCAAGGTTTCCAGCAGTGTCTTTCCCCCTGCCCACAGCCGCATTCAGCTTCAATTTCAGACTTGCAATTTCATCTCGGTGCCCAGAGCTTGACCCTTTTACTGCATCTACGCCACGCAGCCGATCAAGGACTGCACCCAGGGTCTCATACTTGCTTTTCAGTTTGGCTCTTTCTCTTGTCTTACACGACAAAAGGTCGGTCCTGGTGGAATCAAGTTCTCTACAGGTGTCCATCTCCCAATGTTTATTAATATATGCATCCACACGGCTTCTCAAATCACTGTTATTTGCCTTTGCCATGTTTGCTTGTCTCTGGTTTGTGTTGAACTGAATAGATTGAGGAAGAACTTGTGCAAACCTGTAACTTTCTACTAATGAGAGTAATATTTGAACAAGTAAATAATGAAAAATGTAATGATGTCTTGCTACTCAAAGTCACTTGTGCTAACCTTTGCCTAATGACAGAAAATTAGTTTCCCAAGTTGTCTTATAGCATTCCCTCTGACAGCAATATCGCTTTGATGTCATAGCATTCCCTCTGACAGTCAAATTGGCTTTGAAGATGTCATCACGTTCCATGTGATGTGTAAAAATTGCAGTTCAAAACAAATGCACTTATTGTTACCATGGTAACAATAAGAAATAAACACATTAATGTTTTACAGGTGAATTAACATAAAAGTATTAATGAAAAAGCAAGAGGAAGGTGCACTTGCTTCTCGAGTGCTAAGTTAGTTCACATTGGCAAAGTAAGGCAAATTCAGCCATTCATCAAAAAAATGTTATTCGCATATATTTTTGCGTTTTTTGTGCTGAGGAGCATAGTGCGTAAAAGTGGCCAAAGCTCTGCAGAGTTCCAGCTCTGGCATTAATATCAGCACCAAACTGTGCGCCGGGAGCTTCATGGCCGAGCAGCTGAATCAAGCCTTACATCACCAGACACAATGCCAAGAATCCAAGTCATCTTGGACAGCTTGGGGAAGGCCCTTTTCTGTTCCAAACTGACTGTGCCCCACAAAGCAAGGTGCATAAAGGCCTGGTTGGATGAGTTTGGTGTGGAAGAACCTGACTGGCCCGCACAGAGCCTTGACCTCAACTCCATTGAACACCTTTGGGATGAACTAGAACAGAGAGCCAGCCTCTGGTCCAACATCAGTGTCTGACCTCACAAATGCTCTTCTTGATGAATGGGCAAGCATTCACAGACACACTCCAAAATCTTGTAGAAAGCCTTCCCAGAAGAGTGGAAGCTGTTGTAGCTGCAGAGGGGGGAACAACTTCATATTAATGCCTAAGAATTTGGAATGGGATGTCATAAAAGCTCCTGTAGGTATAACGTGTAGGTGGCCCAACACTTTTGTCTATGTAGTGTACGTGTGTGTGTGTTTTAGTCTGCATATATACATTTTTAAGTATGAAATTTACTTTTTGCTTAATGGTGTCTTCACAATTAACAAAGTTAACTACATTGATTAGCATTATAATTATTTTTAAATAATATATGTATTCATATTGTGACAGAGTTCATATGCACTCTTTAAAAATAACCTCTTTATGTTACACATCATTCCACCTACATATTCTTCATATTTGTATTATCAGTATTGGTTCTAAAAGTGCTGCTATTGTTTTTCTTGCATTTTGACATGGTATTTTTTTGTCATAAAAAAAGAATAATAAAAAAGCAACGGACAACAACTGTTTGCATAAGAATGAATACTAATTCAAACTAGTCAAACTAACACAAAATGAAAGGTAGGGATGACACGAGATGTGATCAGCAGATTATATTATTTCCTTTAAAAAATATTTCATTACAAGAGTTTACTTCATTCATTCAGACTCAAGTCTTTACATGGTCAGTGTCCTAAACTGTTCATCACTACAGAAAAACAGAAAGACAACTTGAAAGAACTGCAATCTGTTCAGGGATCAGATCTGACAGTGTTCAGGATCAAATGAGAGACTTTAAGACACAAACATGGCCGCCTGTTGTGACGATGATCTTCAGAAACCTTTAACCAGTTATTTGAATATCAGGGATACATGGATTTGTCCTTGTTGAATGTTAAAATCTAGTTTTTACAACAAGGATGACACTAGGGTTGTAAGGGTATAAAGGTATCTTGGTATTAAAGTTGACCAACTTATCAAATTGTGTACATTTGTTTATAGACAGTGTTGAAAAGAAATTACGTTTAGGTGTGTGAGTAAAAGGTACACACATACACAATGTGTTCACATTAGGACATTATTAAGCTGATGTCATTTTCATTTATGAATTGAACATGCTAAAATAGTGCTTGCATGTTAAAGCACCCAGATATTGTTCTAAACTGTATTAAAGTAAACAGGTATTATCTTGAACTGTATTGAAGTGAACATGTATTATTTGGGACTGTTTAAAGTAATCCTATATATATAAACCTTCTTACTTACACTCCATGACCCAGAGACCCTGACACACACCTCCTGTCTCCATGCAGCACACACACATAAACTCCTTAACCCAGATATCAGCAACACACACACATACGCCTCCGCTTATCAGCACACACACACACACACACACACACACACACACATACACTTCCCCTCACTAACACACACACATGTTCTTTTTCAAGGTTCTTTCTGGGAATAATCCCAAGCACCAATATATCTGTGTATAATGTTTGATTGTTTTAAAAGAATAGTTTGTGTGAAACCTTCCCTGGGAAATTAAAGGAGTTGGGTCCGGTGGAAGATAAGAAGTGATTCTACACCTCAAAACATATCCATGTATACTGTTGTTTCTTCATGCAAAATGCCCCCTGTTTCTGACTGGCTGGTCCCGATACCTGTATCGCACGGCAGTAGAACTGGGAGTCCGGAGTACTCTGTAAACTTGTATTGGTGTTTTTTACTGTATTAAAATCAGATTATTGTTATAACTTTTATGCCGGTGTTTTAAACTCCTTCTTTTATTAAATCTGACCAGGCTCATCTAAAGGACGGCGCGGAGCAGAGGTGGGCTTTAAGCCACCACTATTGTGTTTGCTCCTACAGTGTACACTTACATGCTTTAGTTAAATTAGGAACTAATTCATGTTAGTCATACAGCATCTGTATATGAACAGAATGCAGCAAAAAGGCCTTTACAATTCATCCATCATAACAGAGGTATGTTTTTTTGTATCAGGTTTATACTGTAATTCGGGTCCTATTCTTTAAAGGCTCACTGTAAATAATAAGAAAACTCATTTGAATAAGATACTGTAATATTTGACTATATTATACTTTCAAAATCTTATGCCGTTACAACCCTAGCTGACAGAAAGCAAGAGCATTGTGTTATTATGCAACGTACTGTAGGTATGTGATAGGGTTGATTTTAAAACAACAAACTCAACTATTGAAGCAGCAGCAGGCCTGCAGCTACCATGTTCTGCAAGGTACAGATTGGAGACTGGTTGCAGCTTCAGTTCCCTGACAGAAAATGTAAGCTTTGAAAATATTATTTTTAAGCATTCACTTAAAACTGATATAGATTTTATTTAAGAAGGCCTCTTGTTTTTTCCTCTGTTGTGTTTGTTTCTCCAAACTGCTACTGCCATGTACTGTAGGTGTTACACTGACTATGGATCGGTACCTCATATAACCCAGTTTAAAAAAAGACTATAATAATTGATCAACTATAACTTATACTGCATTTAGAAATCTCAATGTCAGTTAGGATTCCAGTCGCTGCCACAGCAGAGACACATTTAGTGTGATCCTTCATTGCCTGTTCACCCAGGACATGTTAATGCATAGTGAATCTAAAACAGCAATGTTCATATCGCTCACTAACCCCCTCCCCCCCGATTACACTTCACAGTAGTCCCTCCACCTTCTGACAGAAACATATCAGCCCCATAACTCTAATGGAGCGTCCACATCAAACGCAGAGCTAATGTTTCCTGTGGTTCGATTGCTTACAAATATAATGCAGAGACAAGATTATGAGTGGATTTGTTCGGCGTCATGATCGAATTACTTCAGTAACCTTTGGATCTTTTTATTGCAGTTTAGCCATAAGTAAATATATCTTATTTTGGGTTCGTACCATTGTAATAAACAGACCACTGAAATGTCGCTCTGCGTTTGGTGTGAATTTCCCGCTCTCTATAGCAGTGCTCACGCAAGACCTTTAACCTCGGCAACATTCAGGACATTATCGTCCAAGATCGTGCGTACGCCATTGTTTCTTATTGATGGACGGTGCAGCCAAGCAGGGCTAAAAATAGTCCAAATTATAAACAGAACGGGGGGGAAAAAACACCTTCTTCTCCTTTGCCTCCTCTTTCTTCTTCTTTCCTCCACCCTCGTCCTTCTCTCTGGCACAGTTTGGGTGTCAGTCGAGTTCGTATAAAAAGAGAGGCGCTGGTCTTCCCTTCCTCCTGCCGCTACATGATGATCCGCGGCTCTGGGACCCGACTCGTTGATGGATTTGTGAGGCAGCACGTTGGCACCGTTCAGGTAAAGCTCGTCGTTCACGATCACATCCTCCCCCAGCACCGTCACGTTCTCCATACGAACCTGACGACACAGAATTACCCAGAAGTCATTTAACCTCCGATAACATCAGAATCAGGTTTATTGCCATGTAGGTTCACAGAAACAATGAACTTGTTTGTGTGCACAGTGCTGCAAACCTAAACACAGTATAGGGAAATCATTTGTAAGAGAAGGATCAAAAATAGAAAGATTACTAAAAAATAAAGAGAAATATTTTCACAAGCAATATCAAATATCTACATATCCATAATGAGAAGAGATTGAGAATGATTTCTGTTAATACATTTTTTATTTGACGTGTCCGTTTTATAAATATATTTATAAAACGGACAAGTCAAATCAAGCAATCTGATTGGTTCTTAGCCGTGATATAATGAGCGTATATCACGGGTAGAATTGTAGTTACTTTTCACAACAAGTCAGTATCCCTCCGCGTCTGAGAATAACTGTATACAGTTGGGCTGAACCACAGCCCTTAGCTGTGATATAATATACATATATACCACGGCCTGTCGTGAGCTGTTGCTTAAATATATATTCATATCTAAATACAAAGCGGTCATTATTCCATGCAAAGTTACTTTTCCTATGATGACCCACTTGCTGCATAGTATCCTGCTTATTACACGGCTTCTTACTAAGTAAACATATATATATATCCTTTATTTAACCAGGTAAAAGACTCATTGAGATTAAAATCTCTTTTCCAAGAGTGACCTGGCCAAGAGGGGCAGCATGTACGAAGTTACAGATAAAACACAGACATGACAGGCAGACAAATACAGCTGTAAAACACAAATAAAATGGCACATTAGCCAGTCAATATGCGAAGTAAAACAAACTATTAAAAATCATTAAAAACTGACAACATTTAAATCGATTTTAGGATAAACGAGCACTCGCATCTACCAATGGTGTCGTGTTCTCTGTCCTTTAAGATGGACCTGAATTCCCCAATAGTGATTACATCTGAGAGTTTCAGCTCCTTCTGTACATTGTTCCAAGCTGTGGGGGCAGCATATTTAAAAGCTGTTTTACCCAGTTTTGTTCTCACTGTAGGAACCAGCATCTGAATCAAATCTTGGGAGCGCAAGGCAAGGCAAGGCAAGGCAAGTTTATTTATATAGCACTTTTCAACACAAGGCAATTCAAAGTGCTTTACAAAAAATGAAAGAGATTAAGAAAATGGCATTTAAAATCAGTCATTAAAAAGAAAAGCTAATAAAATAAACATTAAAAGAAAAAATACATGGATACAAGTTACAGTGCTGTCAATTAAACATTAAAAGAAAAAAGTACATGGATAAAAGTTACAGTGCAGTCTAAGATATGAATAGTTCAATTAAAAGCAGCGACAAAAAGAAAAGTCTTCAGCCTGGATTTAAAAGTAGTCAGAGTTGCAGCGGACCTGCAGGTTTCTGGGAGTTTGTTCCAGATATTTGGAGCATAATAACTGAACGCTGCTTTACCATGTTTAGTTCTGACTCTGGGGACAGAAAGCTGACCAGTCCCTGAAGACCTGAGAGATCTGGATGGTTCATAATTTAGCAGGAGGTCAGAAATGTATTTTGGGCCTAAACCATTCAGTGCTTTATAAACCAGCAGCAGTATTTTGAAATCTATTCTGTGACACACAGGAAGCCAGTGTAAAGACTTCAGAACAGGAGTGATGTGATCCACTTTCTTAGTGTTAGTGAGGACTCGAGCAGCAGCGTTCTGAATTAGCTGCAGCTTCCTAATAGATTTTTTAGTGAGACCTGTGAAGACACCATTGCAGTAGTCCAGTCTACTGAAGATAAAAGCATGGACAAGTTTTTCCAAATCCTGCTGTGACATTAGTCTTTTAATCCTAGATATATTCTTTAGGTGATAGTAGGCTGATTTAGTAACAGTTTTAATGTGACTGTTGAAACTCAGGTCAGAGTCCATGACTACACCTAGATTTCTGGCTTTATCTGTTGTTTTGAACATTGCACACTGAAGCTCAGCGCTAACTTTTATACGTTCTGCCTTGGCTCCAAAAACCATTACCTCAGTTTTATCTTTGTTTAATTGGAGAAAGTTCTGACACATCCAGTCATTGATTTGTTCAATGCACTTACTCAGTGTAGGCCATATAGACTTTCTCTTTGACACATATATGTGCAAATGTATCCAAGCTCTTTAGGCACTGGTCGGAGGCATTCATGTATAGCAGATCACCATAATCTAATACAGGTAAAAACGTTGCAGATATCAAATGTTTCCTTGTCTGAAAAGAGAAACAGGATTTATTCCTGTAAAAGAAACCTAATTTTAGTTTTAGCTTTGAAACAACATTTTCCGTGTGTAACTTGAAAGACAAGTTCTGTTCAATAAGAAATCCCAGATATGTGTAAGTAGTGACCCTCTCAATGTCAGTCCCTTGAGCAGCACAAATCTTGGGTAGAATAGATGGTAACTTTTTGCCATTCGAAAATATCATCACTTTGGATTTTTCTTCATTTAATACCAACTTTAGTTGATATAAATGGGTTTGTATGACATCAAAGGCAGACTGGAGGAAATCTAGACTTTGCTCTATAGAAGCGGAGGAACAATAAATAACAGTATCATCTGCATCAAAATTGTAAGAAGCATTTGCTAAATTATTATATAGATTATTTACATATATGGTAAAAAAGAATCGGTCCTAATATGGAACCTTGTGGCACACCCTTTGCTATCGGGAGGAAGGAAGAAGAGGACCCAGAAAATTGGACACATTGGGTTCTCGCTGATAAATAATTTAAAAACCAGCAGCAGTTGTTGTGCTGTGTTGTTTTCTAAAACCGGATTGGTGCTCTGACAAAATATCATTTGTGTCCAAGAATAATTTAAGTTGTTCACTGAGAAGCCTTTCAAGGACCTTCGCTACAACACATCATTTTGAAATTGGCCTATAATTATTAACAGATGAGGGATCCCCTCCTTTCAGTAAAGGAAGAACATATGCAGATGTCCATATGTTAGGAATCTCATCGTTGGAAAGAGATAAATTAAAAAGATAAGTAAGCGGCTCAGCTATAAAGTCTGCAGCTAATTTAAGAAAATGAGGAGGAAGTTTGTCCGGACCTGCCGATTTGTGTGAATCCAGATTCTGCAATGCTTTATGGACCTCTATCGCCTCGATAAAAGTGAAATTGAATGGCTGAGCCACGGGATGGGATGGAGGTGGTGAGGAATCAACGTTCTGTTCAGGGTCCGAATGTAGGGACACAAACAAAGAACCAGAAGAAATAAAATGTTCATTAAAGCAGTTGAGAATGGCCGATTTGTCAGTGAGAGTCTCTAACAATGCAGGCTGGTAATTCATTCTTTTTCAAACATCATATTGTGATATAGCAGTCTGTTGAATGTCGAAGTTTACCAGAATTAAATGTACACCTAGGCCAGGGGTACTCAAATACAAATCTTAAAGGTCCAAAATAAATGTTTCAATAAGACAAAGGTCCGTTTATTACGGTCATTCAAACTTTTAAACAATTGCAACAAGATTCTTAACACGAGGTTGCAAAAACAAAAATAATCTGTATGCAGCAGTTTTCATTGTTATTGTTTCTGTGCTTGACCCCTCAGAGTCGCAGTGTAAGAGCTGCACAGTTAGGAATAAAGGCAGCTGCACCCTCTTTCATTCAGCATTCCCATTATTGCTTTATAAATGTCTTGCCCCCTTGTGTGTCCACTGAGGTTCGTCAGGCCCAACACATCTTCAACAAACTCCCCCTTTGCCTCATCATACAAACTCACAAACACCAGCAACTGAGCATTGTCAGTGGTGTCAGTGGACTCACCCACAGCTAAGGAAATGCACTGTGCATTTTTTATTCCATCACAAAGCTGATGAATCAAATCACCAGCCAGTATTTATGTTCTTCTGGTTGCTGTGCAATCTGAGAGGGGGATTTGTTTGATTTGACCTGTTATTTCCTCTTTTTGTTTGCCTTCAACATGGTCTCCATCACTTCAGTCATGCATTCTTTTATACTGCAGTTATTATCCAGTGGAAAGTCCTTACCTACTGGCCTAGTTCAATCAAAGTGGTTACTTTTTTTTGGCTGGGCAGTGTAGTTTTAAATACCGTCTTATTTGACTTTCTCAGGACTTAAAACAGTTTTTTGGGGGCAGACCCCCTCAAAGAAAACAATATATGTACACACGTAAGGTCATCATCTTAATAGTTTTGTATGCTCATCCGTGAGCAGAGCATCAAGTTGACATGTCTATTACAGCTGAATGCGGCGATTACCATCTTGTTCAGCAAAACGCCTCACAAACGTATTAAGATCAACAGCTTTAGTGCGTTTTGATTCAATGCTGAGTACAGTCAAACTGACAGTCTCTTCTCTGTCATTGTAGACCGCAAATACCTCATTCCTTCAGTGCTTGGGTCCAGGGGCGGATCTAGACAAATATTCATGGGGTGGCAAGAGGGTGGCAGGAGATTTTGTGGGGTGGTATCCCCTGACAGAAGTATATGCTGATTTAAATCGCAATCATATCAATCAATTAGGGGTGTAATGGTACCCGTACTGAAATTATTCGGTACGGGCCCTTCGGTTCGGTACACGTGTGTAAAGAACGAATATAGCGTTAAACATAAAAAATTGAGAACATGAACCACTTTCTGGAAGTAATCTCAGGTATATATCATAGAGCGACCAAGTCATTTCATTGGACGAGAAGCATACTATGAGAGCTGGTCACAGGGATGCGTTCAAATGTAGTCAGTAATTTGAGGAACTGTCGAAATGGCGAACGCAGATAAAGTTGAGCTGAAAATCCTCCAGCATCATTGAAGTCTCTGGTTTGGGAACATTTTGGTTTTGCAGTTACGTACAAGGATGACGGACAAAGACAGTGTGGACAAGTTCATCTTTCTTTAAACAACATGAATGTCACGGTAGAGCGAAGGAAGCAGGACCCAAATGCAGATAAACTGATAATACCTTTATTTCAAGGATAGTGAAATATAGAACTAGGACAGACAGAACACTCACCGGTGAACACAGTCAACAACGAAAGACGAACCGACAAAGACAGACAGAAAAACCAGAACTTAAATACACACAAGACTAATCACACAAACAAGACACAGGTGAGGAGGGAGGAGAAAACACAGAGGCACCAGGTGAACACAATCGGGTAATCAGGGAGGGAAAACAGACAGAAAGCAACAGGCAGGAAACGGGGGTGAACAATTTACAAAATAAAACAGGAAACCCAAAGATAGAAAAAGACAAGACAAAACAACAACACAGACAGATCGTGACAGTACCCCCCCCCTCAAGGGACGGATCCCAGACGTCCCAAAACAAAACTAAAAAAGTCCAAAACCTTAAGCAGGGTGGGTGGAGGGGGTCCGGAGGAGGGACGCATCACTAAGCCACCAGGGTGGGTGGAGGGGGTCTGGAGGACGGGCTTGGGTTGACAGCCCAGGGGCACGGCAGAGGACCAGGAAAGGGTCTTGGGCGGACGGCCCGGGGGCAAGGCAGAGGACCAGGAAGGGGTCTCGGGCGGACGGCCCGGGGGCAAGGCAGAGGTCCAGGAAGGGGTCTCGGGCGGACGGCCCGGGGGCAAGGCAGAGTCCAAAATGGGGGTTATGGAGGGGCGAAGGCCACCGCGGGCGAACTCAGGGGGCCGAGCATGAGGGCGAGGACTGCGGCCGGAAAAGTCAGGGGGCCGAGCATGAGGGCGAGGACCGCGGCCGGAAGAGTCAGGGGGCCGGGCTCGAGGGCGAAGACCGCGGCTCTCAGGGGGCCGGGCTCGAGGGTGAAGACTGCGGCTCACAGAGGGCCGGGATCGAGGGCGAAGACCGCGGCTCTCAGGGGCCCGGGCTCGAGGGCGAAGACCAGAGAGCTCCGGAGGCCGGGCAGGAAGGCGCTGACGGGACAGTGCCAGAGACCGGGCAGGACCCGGTGTCGGAGCTGGTGGGACAGGCCTCGGCAGGATCCCCCACGGAAGAGGACCAGGACACGGGATTTTGCAGGATCCCCAGCAGGAGAGCAGTCGGCGGGGCCTCCAACGGCACAGTACATAGGATTGGCAGGACCCCCGGCAGGAGAGTAGAAGGCGGGACCTCCAACGAGACAGGACAACGGGTTGGCAGGAGAGTAGTCGGCGGGACCTCCAACAGCACAGGACAAAGGGTTGGCAGGACCCCCGGCAGGAGAGTAGTCGGCGGGGCCTCCAACAGCACAGGACAAAGGGTTGGCAGGACCCCCGGCAGGAGAGTAGTCGGCGGGGACCTCCAACAGCACAGGACAAAGGGTTGGCAGGACCCCCGGCAGGAGAGTAGTCGGCGGGGCCTCCAACGGCACAGGACATAGGATTGGCAGGACCCCCGGCAGGAGAGTAGACGGCGGGACCTCCAACAGCACAGGACAAAGGATTGGCAGGACCCCCGGCAGGAGAGTAGTCGGCGAGCCCTCCAACGGGACAGGACAAAGGGTTGGCAGGACCCCCGGCAGGAGAGTAGTCGGCGGGGCCTCCAACGGCACAGGACATAGGATTGGCAGGACCCCCGGCAGGAGAGTAGTCGGCGGGGCCTCCAACGGCACAGGACAAAGGATTGGCAGGACCCCCGGCAGGAGAGTAGTCGGCGGGGCCTCCAACGGCACAGGACAAAGGATTGGCAGGACCCCCGGCAGGAGAGTAGACGGCGGGACCTCCAACGGGACAGGACAAAGGGTTGGCAGGACCCCCGGCAGGAGAGTAGTCGGCGGGGCCTCCAACGGCACAGGACAAAGGATTGGCAGGACCCCCGGCAGGAGAGTAGACGGCGGGACCTCCAACGGGACAGGACAAAGGGTTGGCAGGACCCCCGGCAGGAGAGTAGTCGGCAGGGCCTCCAACGGCACAGGACAAAGGATTGGCAGGACCCCCGGCAGGAGAGTAGTCGGCGGGGCCTCCAACGGCACAGGACAAAGGATTGGCAGGACCCCCGGCAGGAGAGTAGACGGCGGGACCTCCAACGGGACAGGACAAGGAGCTGGCGTCGTCTGGGGAGCCAGCCGGAGACGAGGTGCTGGAGTCGGCCAGTACGCCGACAAGACTCGGGGAGCTGGCGTCGGCTGGGGAGCCAGCAGAAGACGAGGTGCTGGAGTCGGCCGGTACGCCGACAAGACTCGGGGAGCTGGCGTCGGCTGGGGAGCCAGCAGAAGACGAGGTGCTGGAGTCGGCCGGTACGCCGACAAGACTCGGGGAAATGGCGTCGGCTGAGGAGCCAGCCCTGTAGCCGAAACTGGAGTCGAGCCCATGGCTTCCGGGGACGGTACTGAAGCCGGAACCATGGCTGCTGGGGCTGGAACCATGGCTGCGGGGGTCGGAATTGAAGCCAGAATCATGGCTGTAAGGTCCGGTTCTGGAGCCGGAAATATGGCTGAATGGGCCTGCTCTGGAGCCGGAATCATGGCTGTAAGGTCCGGTTCTGAAGCCTGGATCATTGCTGTGTGGGCCGGTACTGAAGCCGGAACCTCCAACAGCACTTCAGTAGGGACTGGAGAGGGAACTCGAGAGGGGACTCGAGAGGGAACTTGAGATGGGACTAGAGTTGGGATTTGAGAAGGGACTAGGGAAGGGACTAAAGGAGAGACTGGAGATGGGACTAGAGATGGGACTAGAGGAGAGACTTGAGAAAGGACTTGAGAAAGGACTAGAGAAGGGACTAGAGAAGTGACCTGAGGAGGGACTTGGGAAGGGACTAGAGAGTGGACCAGAGAAGGGACTAGAGAAGGGACTTGAGATGGGACTATGGCAGCTGGGGCAAGAGCTGGGTCTGGAACCATGGCCGCTGGGGCCAGAACCATGGCCGCTGGGGCCAGAACTGGGACCGGAATCATGGCTCTTGGGGCTCGGGCTGCTAGCCTGGACTTGCGACTCCTTCTCCTAGAAGCCGCCTTAAGGCTCCGTGGACCTCCAAAAGCCAGACGAGTTCCAGAAAACGACTCCTGGACAAGAGCAGGAACTGGGGCAGAAGCACTGGTTGACTCCAGACGGAACACACAGAGACGGTTGTATTCAGCAGGCTGGAAATCACACACCCAGAGGAAGTCCAAAATCCAGCCAGGTAAGAACTTCACCAAGTCTAGTTTCTCCATAGCCAACCGGTGCGCCTCTACCAGAGCGGCCTCCCTCTGCCGAACACTGGACGCTCCCTTCCACCAATCATGGCAGCAAGCCAAATAAAAGGAAAAATGTTGTAGTTCCACCTCAAATGGATCATCTGCTGGGTCCATTTCTTGGTCGGTTCGTTCTGTCACGGTAGAGCGAAGGAAGCAGGACCCAAATGCAGATAAACTGATAATACCTTTATTTCAAGGATAGTGAAATATAGAACTAGGACAGACAGAACACTCACCGGTGAACACAGTCAACAACGAAAGACGAACCGACAAAGACAGACAGAAAAACCAGAACTTAAATACACACAAGACTAATCACACAAACAAGACACAGGTGAGGAGGGAGGAGAAAACACAGAGGCACCAGGTGAACACAATCGGGTAATCAGGGAGGGAAAACAGACAGAAAGCAACAGGCAGGAAACGGGGGTGAACAATTTACAAAATAAAACAGGAAACCCAAAGATAGAAAAAGACAAGACAAAACAACAACACAGACAGATCGTGACAATGAACATACAATGACAAGCAAGTCCTAATGTCAAGCTTGCTGTACTAGTACAGTTCAAATACAGATTATTTCAGTTCATCGAAATGCTGCACCTTAATGTTTATTTTACTATATTTTGTATTTATTTGAATACATTAGTCAGTTTAATAATAATTTAAAAATTTTTTTTAATGTTTTGTGATAATTTTTTCTGCTGTACCGAAAACGTACCGAACCGAACCGTGACCTAAAAACGAGGTACGTACCGAACCGAAATGCTTGTGAACCGTTACACCCCTACAATCAATGTTTACTTGGAAAGCCACAATATTAATATTTTAACTCAATCACATAGGTGATATTATTGTGGCACATCAGTAAAGCCTTACATATAAGGTGGCAGACGTAATTTAATGAATTTTTGACTGAACAATAACTGAATGAGTTTGTCTCACTCTTAGACCAGCAGGGGTACCAAATCTATGCAGACTGCTGCAATAAGTACATTAATTAACTGTCTCATCGATGTTTGTCTGTATGAATATGATACTATTAACAATCATATTATTCCTATCAGCTGTCAATCACTGTTAATAAATAATAGTAATAATAGATTTAATTTGTTAGCGTTTTTACAGGTGCTCAAAGACGCTTTACAGATATAGTGAAGAACTGTTATGATTCACATATTCATTTATTATTGAATAAACTATATTTTTTGGAGGAGTTAATGATGAATGTTCATCAAGATGCTTGCTCACCCTCCTTCAAATTTGAAAAACAAGTAATTATATCATTATTGAAATACAGTTACAACCTTGCCTTTACATCAGAAAGAACAAACATTAAAGAAGTGACTAACTGCATCAGTTAGAGTTAAAAAACGTGTATTCAGCTAAAACATCGCTGCAGTTATTATCCAGTGGAAGGTCCTTACCTACTGGCCTAGTTAAATCAAAGTGGTTACTTTCTGTTGGCTGGGCAGTTTTACACACCGTCTTATTTTACTTTCTCAGGACTTAAAACTATTTTTTGGGGGCAGACCCCCTCAAAGAAAAATATATATACACGCATACAAGGTCATCATCTTAACAGTTTGTTATTCTCATCGAGTCATCCGTGAGCAGAGCATCAAGTTGGCATGTCTATTACAGCTGAATGCGGCGATTACTAGTTTGTTCAGCAAAACGCCTCACAAAATTATTAAGATCAACAGCTTTAGTGCGTTTTGATTCAATGCTGAGTACAGCCAAACTTGACATTCTCTTCTCTGTCATTGTAGACCGCAAATACCTCATTCCTTCAGTGCTTGGGTCCGAAAGGCTTCTCGTTTTGCGCCGTCCCCCCGTTCAAGTGAATTCGCCACCAATCATATTTCCACTCTCGCGCCAGGACCGGGGGAGGGGTTACATGACGTGCATCTTGTGCTGCATTCACTTGCACTCGGACATTAGAGACTTTCTCTCATAAATGTCCGATGAGCCACAACTTTTCTTTCAAAACAAAGATGCCAACTGGGGTGGCAGCTGGGGTGGCGAGGCTATTGTTTAGGGTGGCAGTTGCCACCCCGGTAGATCCGCCCCTGCTTGGGTCCGAATGCTTCTCGTTTTGCGCCGTCCAGTTAAAAATGAAATCGCCGCCAAATCGTATGTCCACGCTCGCGCCAGGACCGGGGGAGGGGTTACATGACGTGCATCTTGTGCTGCATTCACTTGCACTCGGACATTAGAGACTTTCTCTCATAAATGTCCGATGAGCCACAACTTTTCTTTCAAAACAAAGCTGCCAACTGGGTTGGCAGCTGGGGTGGCAAGGCCTATTTTTAGGGTGTCAGTTGCCACCCCGGTAGGTGAAACTAGGCTACTAGCTACAGTACAGATGGAACTAGATGAGCTGTTAACTCTCGCTCTGAATTTTTTTTTTTTTTTTTAAATTCTCGCTCTGACTTAGACAGGTTGAAAGAGACACACACATTTTTCCCACCCGCATTCCGCGAAGACCCGCCCTACTGTGCCTCTGATTCGCAGATTGTTTGGGGGGAAAAAACGCTGACTGGATGCTGAATGTGATTGGACCAAAGCGTTGACACACACAGGTGGAACACAGTGGAACAGTCAGACATGCAGAGCGCTGTTTGCAGTGGACATAGCGGATAATTTTGACTCGTTGCGAATGCGTTGTGGCGATGTCTCACATATAATACAGAGAGATCATACATATGAAAAGTATAATTTGCTCAGAGTCCGGAGACAGTGGTGGTTCGGTCCGGATCCGGACCGGAGTCCGTAGTTTGAGGATGCCTGACCTAGGCCATGTCAAAAATATATCTTATTATTAACCATAAAAATAACTATAAAATGTATTGCCTTTTTTACATTTTAGGGAAAAAATGTGTTCATATGTCTTCATTTTATACTACACACTGATTTTAAGCAATTTGAGATATATAATAAAAGTCATGCTTCAGTGACTGCAGTAAGAAATCAATAGACTTTTACATTACTAAATGGAAAACAATGATTAAAGAGGACATATTTTGCTCATTTTCAGGTTCATATTTCTTGCTTCTACTGTAACATGTTTGATGTCTCCATGCTTTAATGTTCAGAAAGCCCTTTCCCTTTCCTGTGAAGGAAACAGGAAAGGGAAAACCCCCAAAGGCAAAAATAGGGCCTCTTTAAATGTGACTTCTGAAATCTACTGTTAACTAAACTTCAAAAACAGCTACATTTGTATTGCCATTTTTTTGTACTTTCTAAGAATACTTTTTGACTCATCGGTTCCTGATGGTTTCTTCCCCTCCGCTACCGGACTCATCAATAAGGCCCGCCCGCCCCCCCCCACTGACACATAACATCAGCCACATCATAGACTCTTGTGTGCATTACATTAATGCACACAAGAGTACAACAATATCTGTTTTCTTTTCTTATTACTTTTTTGTTTTATTCCATATTTTATTCCTTTACATTGCAATGTAAATACTGTTATATTTATATTTTATTATTTTTCTAGTTCTCTATCTATGTTTTAATTGTTGTTTTACTTTTATGTATGCACCTAGTCAAATTCCTCGTACGTGTCAACCCACCTGGTAATAAACCTGTGTCTGATTCTGAAGTGTTGTTCTTTATGATTTCTTAATGTCTGCACAATGAACACAGTTAAAGATGAAATTACCTTAAACATTTTTTTTAAACTTTCTATAACTTGTAATAATATAATTCCCTATGGTCTCTGTCCTGTACTCACCCACTGGCCCACAGAGGAGCTCCACCCAACGATGCAGCTCTCCAGCCAGGAGTGAGATCGGACCCGCGCCCCCTTCATCACCGTGCAGCGCTTTATCCTCACGCCGTCCTCCACCACCACCCCCGCACCGATGGTGACGTTCGGCCCGATGGTGCAGTTCTCCCCGATCTGCGCTGTGGGGTCCTGGAGTCAAAGATTCACTGTCTTAAAAGTCATGAGCACAACAGCTACAGCCTAGTGATGCAATGTACATCTGAAGACCAAGACTCCTCCAACAGTGAAACATACAACATGCTTATAACATACCTATGTTGTAGAACAAAGGGTTGTCATCTCTTCAGCTTGAGTTAACCACAGACCATATTTCATGCATTTTAGCAAAACTTATTTCCGATCTCTAGGACTCATTCCTGCACCACTAATTATAACCGTGTTTATTTGACATCATGTGGCGGCCATCAGCAGAACTCACCACAAGAACATTGCCAAGGAAACCGGGACCCGTGCGTAGCCTCTCAGGAGCTTGTTGCCGTAGCGACTGAAGGTACATACACATCCCTGTGAGGAAGTCTTTAGGCTGACCGATGTCCATCCAGAAACCTACAGACAGAGCAGTTAGTAACCATTGCAACAAGGTGATGTTTCTATGGTTACATGAACAACAGCAAACAGCGACAGCTTTTGGTTAGGGCTGGGAAATATGAAGAAAATCATATTTTTGGACAAAATATCTCAATATTGATATTCCGCCATATAGTAGGGTTGACTTTTGGTTCTTTCAAAAACAAATATGTACACAATTAAATGGTTGATAGATAATAATAACAAAACATTAAAAAAGAAAATGTAATTCTACTTTAATCTAATGCAGCTTTTAAAACCAGGGAATTAAATGCGATGTAAAGATATTACAATATCACGATATCGATATTATATCAATATATTGCCCTAATTTTGGTAAATGGACTTGCATCTATAGCGCCTGTTTGCACTACATGCCTACATTTACACATACCAAGCTGCTCTTCATCTGATCTCATTCACAATTTCCAGTTTAGTGTCTTTCCCAAGGACACTTTGGGAGAATTGAACTTGAATTGAATTTTCCACAGATTCATGAAGCTTCCTGAGAGAAACAAAGCCACTACAACCTGCCAGCGACACAGACTACAGCATGGAAGGAGGCTGGTCGATAAAGAGAAGGATAAAGTATGGAGAAGCACCGATTCCAGATTCCTTCCACAGATTCTGATCAATTATATATGCATCTAAACACGACTACAGGATCCAAGATTGAATAATAACCAGAGAGCAGTGTTGATCCCCACATTGTGTTCCTGATGTTTGGTGAGAATCGGTTGCTTCTCCACAAGCGTTTCCTCTCCACAGACTACGTGAATTTGGGTGTGAGGAAAAGCCCAAACACTTACGTCTGGCAGAGCAGTGAGCTGTGAGGCCGGAGGGAGCACACAGGTCAACCTCCCACAGTAACATGTTAAAGTACCCTCAAGGCCGGCCTTACGGACGGTAACTGGGTCGACAAGCTGCCCTGGGTGATGCTGGGCCTGAGGACCGCACCAAAGGAAGATCTGCAGTGTTCTACAGCGGAGATGGTCTATGCCAGGGGTACTCAAATACAAATCTTAAAGGTCCAAAATAAATGTTTCAATAAGACAAAGGTCCGTTTATTACGGTCATTCAAACTTTTAAACAATTGCAACAAGATTCTTAACACGAGGTTGCAAAAAAAAATAATCTGTATGCAGCAGTTTTCATTGTTATTGTGTCTGTGCTTGACCCCTCAGAGTCGCAGTGTCAGAGCTGCACAGTTATGAATAAAGACAGCTGCACCCTCTTTCATTCAGCATTCCCATTATTGCTTTATAAATGTATTCCCCCTTGTGTGTCCACTGAGGTTCGTCAGGCCCAACACATCTTCAAAAAACTCCCCCTTTGCCTCATCATAAAAACTCACAAACACCAGCAACTGAGCATTGTCAGTGGTGTCAGTGGACTCACCCACAGCTAAGGAAATGCACTGTGCATTTTGTATTCCATCACAAAGCTGATGAATCAAATCACCAGCCAGTATTTATGTTCTTCTGGTTGCTGTGGAATCTGAGAGAGGGATTTGCTTGATTTTACCTGTTATTTCCTCTTTTTGTTTGCCTTCAACATGGTCTCCATCACTTCAGTCATGCATTCTTTTATACTGCAGTTATTATCCAGTGGAGAGTCCTTACCTACTGGCCTAGTTCAATCAAAGTGGTTACTTTTTTTTTGGCTGGGCAGTGTAGTTTTAAACACCGTCTTATTTGACTTTCTCAGGACTTAAAACAGTTTTTTGGGGGCAGACCCCCTCAAAGAAAACAATATATTTACACACGTAAGGTCATCATCTTAATAGTTGTGTATGCTCATCCGCAGAGGTGTGGACTCGAGTCACATGACTTGGACTCGAGTCAGACTCGAGTCACACATTTTATGACTTGAGACTCGACTTGAAAACATCACAAAAGACTTGCGACTCGACTTGGACTTGAACACCAATGACTCGGGACTTGACTTGGACTTGAGCCTTCTGACTTGAGGTGACTTGCTACTTTAATTCAGAGGTCTCCAACACGCCGATCGCGAGCTGCCGTTAGAAGAGCAGACTCCCGTCGGGGAAAGCAGAATCTTCAGCCGCTCCTACTCTTGCTGAGAATCCTTGCAGGCAGGGGCGGGTCTTTATTTAGCTGGGCCACCATGCGGCCAATCATATGCGAGGACACACTAGGATCATACCATTATGTGAAAGAAGGGTGGGGGCACAGCATGTGCAGAGCGACGGGGAGACGGGGAGCCGGATTTAAATGCAAGCGCGTCGGAAAAAGTCAAGAAATGAGCGAAAACCGAAAAAAGAAGCAGCATCTGGCTGCTTTTCAATGATATTGGAGAAAGCAAAGCTGAGTGCAGGATTTGTAAAATGAAAATAACCTTCAGAGCAGGGTAAACACTCAGGATTTATTGTCAGAGGTGGGAGAAGTTCAGACAATTAAACAAAGTTACAATCAGGGTTCCCGCGGGGTCTTAACAAGTCTTAAATTTGATAATCAGAATTTAAGGCCTTAAAAAGGTCTTAAATATGATTCAGAAGGTCTTAAAAATTATCGGATTTGAAAGGTACTTCTGTGTTGCGACAGCGTCTAAATGTGTTTTGGGGGAAATGTCCGGGCTGCAAAGTAACCAGTACGGTAATAGCCTTTCAGTTCCCCCCAACAATTTGTATTGAATTAAATCAACATGGAACCAGTAATCACTAACTTTGTTTCCCCCGGCCCCTTATTGGAGAACACCCAGCTAGTAACCTAGCAACCAAGCTTCAGCTCATGTAGCCTATCTTCGAATCTACTTACAAATAAATATGGGGAAGTGTAAGTTCAACCGTATTTGGTTGGAAAACATCTAATTTAGTGCTTGGTTGAAACCAGTGGAGGGAACGTGTTTGAAGCCCGCTGCACCTTTTGCAAAATAAATTAGTGTTTGTTTTGCTAATGTAGCGTTAGCTAGTGCAGCGTTAGCTAGTGGAGCGTTAGCTAGTGCAGCAGCAGCTAATGTAGCGTTAGCTAGTGCAGCGTTAGCTAGTGCAGCAGCAGCTAGTGCAGCGTTAGCTAGTGGAGTGTTAGCTAGTGCAGCAGCTCCCGCAACAACACCGGGGGACCTCCGGGCGAAGTTTGGGTCTACGTCAACCCTAAAAGCGGAGGTGCTGTAGACGCTAAATACCGTAGCTAAACACCAATCATACAACAGCAACGATGAAATAGTGTAGCCAAGGCAGCAGAGCTCAGTCTGAATATAGCTCTTGTCACTCTCTCTCAGACACACACACACACACACACACACACACACACACACACACACACACACGCTGCTCGATTATGGCAATAATCAAGATTATGTTGGTCAATAATTAATATCACGATTATTAAATATGATTATTCATTGACTTTGAAAACATCCATTTATTGAACTTTAAAACAGATAATAATTTGAACAGTATCTTTTTAACTGTTGATTACCCTGAACGTATAATTCAACTGAAAAACCAATACAACAATTAATTAAATAAATGATACATTACTAAAAAAATCATTAGATCAAATATGTTGTGGTGCACTGTCACAACCTAGCAAAGCAAAATAATCGTTTTTTCCGATTATGTTGTTTTCGTAATTGTGGCAGGCCAAAATCGTAATTGCGATTAAAATATGATTAATTGCACAGCCCTAACACACACACACACACACACACACACACACACACACACACTCAAGCGCACACACATACACACTTTTTGTCTAACACGCTAACACAGTTCTGTACTGTTACGCTGTTGTGTTCAGTCATTGTTCTTATGTTGAACATGAATACATTTACTTTGTAAGTGATTATGGGACGTATTTCTTCTTTATATACATTTTCCTTCATACTTTATTGCCGTGAAATAGGTCTTAAATTCTATTCAAAGTGGTCTTAAAAAGGTGTTAAAAAGTCTTAAATTTGAGTTGGCGAAACCTGCAGGAACCCTGTACAATAAAAAGTCCTGCATTCAAAATGTTACAAGTAAAAGTACAAAAGTATTAGCATCAAAATATACTTAAAGTACCACCTGCAGAGGGATCTAGATTCAGGTGTTCTCTTCCCCATAGAGACCGCCTCGCTGCACATTATCCCTTGCATAAAGATAGATTGTGGGTCCCTTATAACATGTTGTACACAGTGGAAATAAACATTCTGGTCACCTCAACATCAGGGATCTTATACATTAAACTCCTTCTGAATCAAACCGTCACGGTAGCCTTACCTTACTGATCCCTCTTAAATTAGAAAAACACACGTTACTTTACCAGCAGAGAGAAAATGGATTATTAAATTATTAATGTGACTAATAAAGAGCAATTTGATTATTAAGTATTATTCTGTTGATCGATGTCATTACATTTGGTGAAAAACACATAATGACTTGTTTATGACTCGTTTTGTCAAAGTTTAGGACTTGGACTTGACTTGAACTTGCCCATCCTGACTTGAGACTTGACTTGGACTTGCAAAACAATGACTTGAGACTTGACTCGGACTTGAGCGCAAAGACTTGAGACTTGACTCGGACTTGCAAAACAATGACTTGGTCCCACCTCTGCTCATCCGTGAGCAGAGCATCAAGTTGACATGTCTATTACAGCTGAATGCGGCGATTACCATTTTGTTCAGCAAAACGCCTCACAAACGTATTAAGATCAACAGCTTTAGTGCGTTTTGATTCAATGCTGAGTACAGCCTCTTCTCTGTCAGTATAGACCGCAAATACCTCATTCCTTCAGTGCTTGGGTTCGAATGCTTCTCGTTTTGCGCCGTCCAGTTAAAAATGAAATCGCCGCCAAATCATATGTCCACGCTCGCGCCAGCACCGGGGGAGGGGTTACATGACGTGCATCTTGTGCTGCATTCACTTGCACTCGGACATTAGAGACTTTCTCTCATAAATGTCCGATGAGCCACAACTTTTCTTTCAAAACAAAGCTGCCAACTGGGGTGGCAGCTGGGGTGGCAAGGCCTATTTTTAGGGTGTCAGTTGCCACCCCGGTAGGTGAAACTAGGCTACTAGCTACAGTACAGATGGAACTAGATGAACTGTTAACTCTCGCTCTGATTTTTATTTTATTTTATTTTTTATTCTCGCTCTGACTTAGACAGGTTGAAAGAGAAACACACATTTTTCCCACCCGCATTCCGCGAAGACCCGCCCTACTGTGCCTCTGATTCGCAGATTGTTTGGGGGGGAAAAACGCTGACTGGATGCTGAATGTGATTGGACCAAAGCGTTGACACACACAGGTGGAACACAGTGGAACAGTCAGACATGCAGAGCGCTGTTTGCAGTGGACATAGCGGAGAATTTTTACTCGTTGCGAATGCGTTGTGGCGATGTCTCACATATAATACAGAGAGATAATACATGTGAAAAGTATAATTTGCTCAGAGTCCGTAGACAGTGGTGGTTCGGTCCGGATCCGGACCTGAGTCCGTAGTTTGAGGATGCCTGGTCTACGGTCAGCCGCTGAGAGTTCCGGGGGATTTCCTCCCAAATGCACAGTGCTGGAATTGGGCCGGTACTCACCGGTACGCAGTACCGGCACTTCTGGTTTCTGCCCCATGGAAGTACCGGCACTTCTTGCTCAGTACCGGCATGCTGGCGGTACCTCCGGTACTCATGCACCGTGCCAGTACTCAACACTCTCCCGCCGTTCTTATTATAATCCATATATATATATACAGCCGCCCGGTACTCAGTAGATGCGTCATGAGGTGCCGAACGGACATTCTCATCGCTCTAACCGCTGGAGTTTCACAGCGGCTGTCAGCTGTTTACTCCTGTCATTCAAACAGAACGTGCTGGAGAGGGGGCGGGGCTTATCTTCTCCATGTAAATACTGTGGTGGAAACGACTATGTCAAAATTAACCTATTTGACCGTGATTTAATAGTAATACACGTTTCAAAATAATAATAATAATAATGCCGAAGTAACAACATACTGAAAAACTGTTAGTAAAACCATGTTTTAATGCTTTACAATTTACATACCTAGATGCACGTGTGTTGTGTTTATGCAGTGCAACTCCCACCCAGTGGGTGGCTATGTAGAGTGATAGAACAGAGCAGGCACGCCCCCGAGAGAAGGAAAGCAAGTCACGTCACAAATTAGCATTTCTAAAATGTTAGCGTGGATTAATAAAAGTGCAAAAAGACAGCGGTTGTCGCCGGAAGAAACTTCAAATACAGAGAATGCTGTGCCTGTGTTGGAAATTGTGTCTGATGGGGAGCTTTCTTTGGTTGATCCTCCTGCTCCAAGTTCTAGTGCATTAGCATTAGCACTAGCTCCGCCGCCTCCTCCAGAGCCTCTAAAGTTAGCTGCTGCTGGCGCAACTGCCACCACCAACACCGGGCAAAGCGATGCACCTGACTGCTGGCCAACGGACCAGGTGCAATATTTTTGCAAGACCAATGCATGGCTCCTTCTTAAAGATAAGAAGCTAGGATGTCGGATATGCAGAGATGTCAAATCTTTGGGAATACACACTGGACAAGGACTGAAACTGTCAACTGAATGGGGTGAGTGTGCAGTGTCTCATTTCGGTGTTGACAAGGGCAAACAACAAGCTAGCCTGAGAAAAAAAATCAAAGAACATAAAGAATCACAAGCCCATGTAAAAGCTGCTGACATCCTTACATCTGCTTCACGTGAAACTATTCAACATCAAGTGCATAAATCTGAATTAGACACCACTATCAGAGTTTTTAGAACGGCATATAAAATTGGCAAACATAGCCAGCCATTCACAGACATGCCAATTGATTTGAATGTACAGAAACTGAATGGGCTGAACGTGGGCAGGGTTTTGCACTCCAATAAAACCTGTGGCGAAATCATCGACCACATAGCTCATGAGCTGAAGAAAAAAATGGCAAAAGACATTACAGAAAACCAAAGAAAAACTGTGTTTTGGTCGATGAATCTACCACTATTAGTGGTAAAACGGTGCTTGTTGTGTGTCTACGCTCAGCATTAGCTGATGCTGAGCCCGAAACGTTTTTTTTGGGAGCTGATCGAGTTGGATGGAACAACGGCTGATGACATCACAAAGGCGTTAATGGAGTGTCTTGGAAGAGATTTTAACGAGGACTTTTTAGGTCAGTGTTTCGTTTCTTTTGCATGTGATGGGGCTTCAGTCATGCTAGGGAAGAGAACAGGCGTTGCTACCCAGTTGTGTAGTAAATTCCCAAGCCTGTTTGTGTGGCACTGCTCCAATCATCGTCTAGAGCTGGCAGTTGGGGATGTGGTCAAGGAGGTCTCAGGGCTCAATCATTTCCAGATCTTTTTTGACAAACTCTATTCCTTGTTCCATGCCTCCCCCAAAAATCAGAGGCAGTTAGCGCAGTGTGCGCAAGCAGTCGGACAGCGTCTCCTGGTGATAGGGCGTGTTTTGTCCATCCGCTGGGTGGCTTCAAGTGAAAGGAGCGTCAGAGCAGTCTGGGAAAACTACCGAGTGCTTCATGATCACTTCACAAATGCTGCAAACGACACAAGCAGGGATTCCAGAGACAGAGCAAAGTACAAGGGCCTGGATGATGTGCTCACATCTGCAACGTTTGTCAGCAATCTGGGACTGATGTACGATGCGCTCACAGAGCTCAGCGACCTCTCTCGGCAACTCCAAAAAAGAGAGATGACACTGCCTACAGCAGATAGGCTCTTAACTCGAGAAATACGAGTTTTTGAATCCATGGTCACCATGCCTGGCCCACACATGACTACAGTTCATACAGCTCTAGCTGAGAAGTCCTTCAAGGGTGTTGCCCTGCGTGAGAATGGCAGGCTTGTACAGATTCATGCAGGTCAGTTTTTCCGCAGTATGGTAGAGAATCTGAGACACAGAATGACTTCCACAACCTCCTCTCATGTCAGCACAAGAGAAATCCCATTACATGGCCGGGAGGCCCGGGACAATCAGCTAATCCAGGACATGAAAGTTATCCATCCTGGAAGTTGGCCTGAAGAGGAGTTAGACGTACAGTATGGGGACGTAGAGGTGCTACGTTTGTGCGAAGTGCTGAAAGTGGACAGAAGAGAGACTGTTCAGGGCTTTCGCGAATACAAGGAAACCAGGGCATCCCGTACACCTGCTGCCATGGAGCCTCTACTGAAAGCAGTCCGAACCATCGCTGTCTCCACTAGTGAGTGTGAGCGGGCATTCAGCTGCATGAACGATATCCTTACTGCAAAAAGGAATGCTCTCTCTGTCAGCCGGACTGTCCAGCCTGGTTTTCATTAAATGTAATGGACCATCACTAGGACAGTTCAATCCGGAACAGTATGTGAGGTCCTGGCTGGCAAAGGGAAGGAGAAGTGCTGATGAAAGAGCCTGTCCAGCTCCAGCCCCTGATACTGATGTCCCCAAGGCCTTCTGGAGCCTTTTCTAACAATGTGAAGTATATTGCAAAGCAGCTCACCCAGTGAGAAGACTTTTGGCATAATGTGCCGATTTGTACAGATCCTGGAGATAGAAGGACTTCAGACCAACCAGGGAGTTATCTGATCAGCTTGGTGTTCAATGTAACTCTTTACCATGGCTCAGACTTTGTTACTTGCAGTTACAGTTTCTCATTTTAGATTGTGCAAATTTTGCATTTGTTTTTACATGTTCTTTGTTCATGCTCTTTATCATTTTTCTGAGTTGGAAAGTTAGATTGCATTATAGTTTACTTTATACATATTTGTATTCTTCAGTGGTGAAGTATATTGCAAAGCAGCTCAGCCATGTGAGAAGACTTTTGGCACTTTTTCGTTTTCTGAGTTAGAAAGTTAGATTGCATTCAAAATGTACAGAAATACTTAATTTTGTTAAAGCTTTTTATAAAAAATGCTTCTGACCAGAGCTTTGTTTCCTTGTCATTAATGTTGAACACCACCAGAGGGGCTCTCACCTGAAAGGTCTCTGCTTCATGTGTCTTCAGCAGAAGATCTAGACTTTGATTGCTATATTTTCAGTTAATATTGACCTTACTGAGCTTTAGCCATATCCGCTGCCTATCATAAAAAATGTTAAGTACAGTGAACCTTTCTAAAATATACAGTAGTAAAGAGACAAACCCACCAGCATTATAGTAGCCAAATTCTTGTTTGTGGGCTGTATATATAAAATTGACTTGAAAAAGTTGCTGATTTTAGAGTACTGGCACCTTTTTCATTCCAATTCAAGCACTGCAAATGCATCGGCTCCCTGGTCGGCGTCGGCCCAGCGGGCTTTCCTGCGTGACGCCGCTGAGGCCTTTGCTCCGATCCCTACTACTCAGCACGGTACTCAGGTGTCCCAGGTTCCCGCAGAGCTCCGCTCGGCGGAGCACGTGTTCATCCGGCACGATGCGCACAGAGGCCCCCTGCAGCCCCCTTATGATGGGCCTTTCCGGGTCTTGGAGCACGGGGACAAGCACCTGGTGGTCGACCTGGGTGGCAAGGCCGAGCACGTCTCGGTGGACCGGGTGAAGACTGCTCACCTGGACTTGGACCAGCCTGTGGTGCTGGCTCGACCTCCGCGACGGGGCCGCCCCCCGGCCTCGTCCCCTGTCACGGATTTAAGACCTGTTGTTCCGGTCCCTCCCCTTCCAGGGGCCGCACAGGCGGGAGTCACTTTTCCGACTCCCGTGCTCAGGAGTCGTGGGGGTCGGCGTGTCGTTCCTCCCCGCCATGCTGATTTTGTTTATGTGTGAATTCTGGGGGGGCTTGTGTGGTGACACGTTATTGGACATAATTCACCTTGCTTATTGTGTTGCCACACGGACCCTTTAGTGGGGAACACCTGTAGCTTTAGCTGCCATTCCTGCTAGCTCATCAGGCAGAGCAGTGCATGTGTTAACCTCTCTGAAAGTAATGGATAATAAAGATTGGAACTCCATTCTTAATACACCGCCTCCGACTCTCTTTTCACGGCACTACACTATAAACTTTAAACACAAGTCATGTGCACGGAAATGCTGTTCAACCATTGGTCAGACATGAAGCGGGTAAAAACTACATGTAAACACGGAAAATCGCGGCAATTTCCACCGGAGCCCAACATGGAGCATCCGCAGATTATTTTCATGCTGCTGTTCATATGGAGAGCATATCAACAGAATGTAGCGGGCGACGCATATCAATACATACTGAGACAACGTGCGGTAAAAAACGTTATAACCGTTAGTTAATTAATTCGTTAGTTGAGGAGTTGGGCATATGGCTGATGTAGGCCTAGGTAATGTTCATAGGATTTCATAATTACACTTCACACACTTTTCTAGTAATTATTTCATAAGCAGCTTTATAGGTTGCTTGCTTATTAATGTGTGTTTTTTATAGTGGTTGCAGTGGTTTTATAGCTCATCCCCCAAGTCAAAAGGACAGATAACAAGGCATGTACACCGGCAGCATAAATAAGTTTACAGTGAACGTACCATTGTTATCAGAGTCCTCGGCATCCGCGGAGTAACTGCGGCTAGTATCCGCCTTAGCAGCCCCGGCATCGGCAGTGGAGCTCAGGCTCCCCTCATCAGGCGACTTATCCACCTCTTCCTCCGCATAGGACTCAACCACATCTACGGGGCTCACTATGGGTCTTGTGTTCAAGATACTGTCGAGATCCTCATACCAAATAAATGTCTCTTTGATACTTGGGGAGCTGCCGCTCTTCTGCAGCGCGTCGCACACTTTTATGTATTGTTGTCGTAGTTTCTTCACCTTTATACGACACTGTTCAACACTCCGGTTAAATCCTAGTTGCTTCAGTCGGTCGCTAAAGATTTTTGAACACCTCCGCGTTTTTATGAACCTTCTCCAGCAGTTGAGAAATGTTCTCCTCTGCCCAGATATCCAGAAGGCATCTGTGTTCCTCATAGCTCCACGTTTGTCCCCTGCCGCTCATTTCCCCACCATTTGCAATCCTCTCCTCCACAACAAGAAATGACGTGCAAATACTACGCTATGTTTTGGTGCGGATTGCGTTCACACCAGCGGATTGCGTTCACACCAGCAATCCAGAGTTCGCAAGAAAGCTTTCCGAGACCACCTATTTTAGCGGACCAGAGTCCGGTTGTTTAGTTCACTTAAGAGGTCTCGGACTGCGTTCACACCGACCCAAATGAACCGCACCAAGCGGCCAAACGCACCAGGGTTCGATTCAACCGGACTATACAAGGCAGGTGTGAACGCACCCTTAAAGACCTTGGACCGGACCAACCCGATTTGTATATATCACAGCAAGCTCGTGAAAAAGACAAAACGTATTGTAAGAGAATATTTTCCTTTGATCTGTTTATAGAGTTTCTTATTGTTTTATAGAATCTGTGATACTGCAAACATCTGCTTGTAGTCAGTCAGAGACTCCTCTGTAGGTTGAGGTCACAGGTCAAACGCTTCTCCTATGTCCGTGGGGGGTTGACCTGGCAGCATCTCTTTGAGACAAGCAGACCATTGTCTCGCATCGGCTATTGATTATACGCGGGCTTTCTGGGAGCCCGCCTCTCCTCGTGTTGGTTAGATGTTTTGTGTCTTTTGGTTGAGAGATTACCTTGGTGGAGCACAAGGACAGTGTGAAACTAGGATGATCTCCCGGCCGTATGTAATTGTCTGTCTCTCAATAAATATCAGTGTATTGACAGGCGAATCCAGTTTCCCTCATTTGATGATGCGCTCAACATTGCTGCAAAGAAGTTTTTACTTCACAATTGGCGTCGCGAACGGTTACCAACAAATCGTCGAGCTGGTGAGTGTAATTTCAAATCTATATTTTGACATTGCCTCGCCAGATTCTGTGATTGACGGTATAAAATTACCTGTGGAACAGATAGATGCAATATTTTTGGTTTCCTCTGTGTGTGTGCACGGCAAATATTCGGAGAGACCTTAAAGAGGGCATCAGTAATGTGGAACTTCGGTTTAAAAGCAATGTAAAGATTTGTACTGAAACGAATCGCCGAATTCTGGAGATTTCAACGGTTTAACTAGTTAAATCAACTCGCCTCGAAATCACCCTGTTGCTGCTGCAGGAAGAGGGTGTGGGTAATTCCCCTCCCCCCCCCCCTGTGGGGAGCAGCACACGAAACAAAGCACAGTGTCGTATTCTACTTAAATCGCACCATTATGAGTTTTGGAAATAAACATAACTCTTATTAGGATGTTACTAAATATTACGTCACGCTGTGTTTCATAAACTGAGGGGTTGTTGAATTTGGCTGTTGTTAAAATAAAGGGTACTGAATTCATTAAAAGTCTCTGCTCTCCGGATCGGGGAGGGCAGAGCACCACTAAATTAGCATAGTGGTTGTTGATTGAGAATAATGTGGTTATTACTCTTCAGCAGATTCCGTTCTTAGAATTAATTAAATTAATTAATATCTCTGCTCTCGGTCGGTTGAGCAGTTTTACCACTACATTTGCATAGTGGTTTTGATTGAGAATAAGGTAGTTTATTGCTCATCAACAGAATTAATGTTTAACAACACAGACTTGTATTTTCTGTTAATCACACCATAAGCTCAAGAACTAAATTGAGCTATTAAATGGGAAGGGTGGTGGCAGAATATTACATTCACACTGTGTTTAATAAATTTACGGATTATTGAATTGGATTTTGTTTAAAAAAATAAAAAAAATAAAAATAAAAAACAATAAGTAAAAATAAGTACTGATATTTCCCTACCCCCGCTGAAGTTTCCCTAATTCGGATTAAAAATTAAACTGGATGAGTTTAGCTGTCACCTGATATTTGTTGCGGGTTCATGTTTGTTTGTATAATTGTTTCGTGTTTGTTTGTATACCTGCCGTCTTGTGCATGTTTTTGTAACAACTAATAAATGAATCAGTCCACAGCCAAGGTAAAATGAATCTAAATTTCCGCAAAAGGAAAATAAATAGCAAAAAAGCCTCTGTTTTACACCCGGGAACCTCAGAGGCATAACTGCGGGTCATCTGTCTGCTCAAATAGGTCAATGTTGTATTATTTGTTTCATTTATTCTTAATCTATGTATTGTATGGTAATAATGAAAATAAAATAACCTAATGTATTGAACACATTCCGAAACAAAGCAGATAAGACAAGACTTAGACACAATGGTGATTGAACCTTTTTGCACGATTGATGCAAAATGAAAACTTTGTCATTATCTGTTTCCAACTGGCCACTGGAATCAGATAATGGATATGAGTTGAAGTTCAATTACAGTTTTAAATATAGTTCAACATCCTTTTCTATACTCTGCTTGGTGCTGCAGAAGAAGAAAATAAAATAAAACGCAAGACACAGGGTCAGAGACAGGCGTGACCTCTGGAAGGAGAAGATAATCTGAAGCAGACCACGGCGCGACCCATTGGGGGTTTTATGACCACAGCACAAAGAGGAACATCTAATTGCAGCAGTCAGTTTATAATTTTGCCAGTACTGTTGAGCATTTTCAAAATATATTTTCATGCCTCTGTGCATGGCTTAGTCTTTCTATCTGTATAGCCACTGGTGTAAAGTAACTAAGTTCATAAACTCCACAAGTCCTATACTTGGGCACAATTTTGAGATACTGGTACTTTATTTGAGTATCTAAAATGTTTTGCTGCTTTATTTTTCTACTCCACTACAGTTCAGTGGTACATGGTGTACTTTTATTCCACTACATGTATTAATACCTTTTAGTTACTTTCAGATCTGGATGAATGATGTGAAATCTAATCAAGTGTTGAATCAGACTTTAGTTCCACCTGGAGTAAATCCACCAGCTACCCTGCAGTATACAAAGTCATTCAAACTAGCTGCACCTTTACCCGCTTTGAGAACACTTTCATGATCAATCATTATAAAACATATCATATATAGTATTCTGAAATAAACCAATCTGCACAGTGACTACTTCTACTGTCGCTATTTTCACTATATTTTGATGACAATACCTTTATACTTTTACTTGAGTAACATTTTGAATGCAGTACTTTTACTGTAACATAGTATTCCTACACTCTGGTACTTCTGCTCTGAACACCCCGTTCTAACAGCTGTTCTTCAGCGGTCCAGTCTGTGCCACAGTCACTCCGGACCACACAGCTAATATTAACGAACACATCCGTAGGCAGTAATGTACATGAACGCGTTCATATTTTGGGCGAACGTGAACTGAACGTACTGTATTTCCGCTAGATGAACGTAATTGAGAACGCGTTCATTCTCAGCGCTGTACATAACGGCGTTCAAGAGTGCGTTCATTCTCAGCACTGTATTATAACGGCGTGGTGTTGTTGCAGGAAGTCCCGACGGGGAATACTTTTGCGGTAGTACATCTCTATATACATCGATACAACATTACGTGTTGATAGAAATCATCACATAATGAAATAAGACCCCACGGTTTGATGATTGACAGGTGTGTGGGCTATCTTCCATTTTGACACACAGAACAAGGGGGGGCGATCCACCCGTATCCAAAAATGTAAAGTAATTCAAACAGACTCGTCCCTCTGTGAGGAGCAGCAGGTTCAGCTTCATTTAAATATGTCGTGCAGTATTAGATGGATTTATTTTTTTCATCTCAAGAGAGAATGTGTATTTTATGTTAGTATTTCAAAAATCTCCTGGGGGAGAATCCCCCCAGACCCCCTGCGGGGGTTGGGTTTTCAGCATGTGAACTCTTTCACTTGTGAGGAAATGGCAGGATTGGCTCCAGGTCGCCTTTTTATTTACTACAAGACAAATGTTTTTATTTTATTTTAATTTCATACAGTTCAATTTGGATTGAGACAGGGAAATATTCTAAACCTCACGCGTGGCGTTTCACTGACAAGGGGGCGATATAGCGTGTATGTAATTACATTTCAAATACTGATTTGAGCCCCACCACTGTATGGGTTAGCCCTACCATAGATTATCTATCGCAAATACTCGGGAGCCGATAAGTCAATAAGTTGCTTATCGCGACAGGCACACAATAAAACAGTGGAAACAAACATGTGTTTGACTTTCATTATTTAATGAAACTGTGTGCCCTTTATAGTCTGTGTCCAATATTGTGTATTTGTATATATATATTATATATATATATCCTAAATATATGCTAAGGTCCCGCTACGGACACGATAGCAGTCGCTTCGTGCGCATGTGTGTAATTAAACCCATGATATCAAAATCTCACTCCAGCCAGGTACCCAAAGTTAGCAACCCTGTCCATACCCCAATTATATTTTATTGATGACAAGTTTGCATCCCTGCCTGTTATCGTTTTTCATCACGGAGCTGGAAAAATGGTGTATTGATTACTGATCTGTGCAAGTCCAATTTGTTAACTGACTTTGGTTCTAATGTTAATGTTAATTTGATTTCAACCCATAAGTAATTATTTAAATTAACTCAACATTCCACATGATGGATTAGTGTTCCACATTTTTCCCACTAATTTGTTTATGATTAGGCCAATGGTAAAGAGAGACATTGATGACCCTGTGTCCTTTTTGTTAGCACGTGGTTCCATTTTGTCTAATGGCGTTGGACAGCTTCACTAAGAGTCACCCAGTTCTACCCTGCTACAGTCCGGCTGAGTGCAGTCACAGAGATGCTATGGCTGCTCTACATGACATTAATGGTTTGGTCCGAGAATGGACACCATTTCCTGCTCCCAGAGAGAATGACGCTCCTCACACTGAACAATACAGCCATTGACACTGTCTCACGTGGGTCTGCTCCCCCCCACCGAGCCATGAACTGGAAGCTGGAATTCTGCTCTGAACACTTGGAACTGTCACACCAGCACCAACCCTTGGGTCAGTTAGATGAGACTAACGGCTTCACTTAGGGCATATGGGTCAGAAATATGACTCTCGTTACCACAGAGTGGGTTGTTTGTTTTTTTAAGGCTATTCATACTGCTATGCAGAGTGAAGAGCCCCTACTATTTTAACAAATAGGCCTGTCAGGGGCCTCTTACTGTCTACTTCTGCATGTATTCACATTATATGGACCATGTTTACACCTGTTGAAACTAGGGCTGCACGGAACTCAGGCTACAATACAACCATTTTGTTCTGCTCTAACGATTCAATTTATAAATTCTACATCAAAATAGTTCGTTTTTATTGTTTCCAATGATAACGTCACCTTAAGTGGAGGAATGCAAACCTGTTTTAAAATGTAAGGTTTTGAATTTCTTTGACATTTCTCAGTAATGACACCCTCAGACGCCCACTATCATTTATGCCAGTGGTTCCCAAACTTTGTTGTGCCCAAGGCACACCAAAGGACAAGTAAAAAAATCTCAAGGCACACCTATTGTGAAAAGATAGCCCTTATAACACGTGTTATCACTCATATTATGTAAAGTATCTGTAAATGTGCATAATTATTTACTAATGCCAAATAAAATGTGACAAAGACAACTATATTACGAAATATTTCCGAAATTAATTTGAAACTTTATCAAATTAGGCTTCATCAAAGCAGCAACACACTCATTTATACCAGACAGGTCACAAAATAGAAAATGAGGCAAAAGAAACTCAGCAGAAATTCAGCACAGACAACTGTCAATGCAAGGAAGCTGCATTGTCCATGGTCCGGAACTACAAATTATAAATGTATTACTTTAAAAAAATGTAATATATTACACTACTTCGTTACTATCTACATAAAGTAACTCGCTACTTTACTCGTTACTTTCCTCGCCGAGCACGTACAAACTGCGCATGCGTGAGTGGCAATAACTTTCCTTACCAGCAGGTGGCGGTAGTCAAGTTTAGTGCGCCGGACTCAGATGAAAATATTCGTGCTGGCCAAACGGCGGTACTACACTTCCGGTTTGGTTGCCAGGCCCGAAAACACTTTTCCCATTGACTTACATGGGGAAAGAGTGGTCTGTAACTCGTTGGATAATTTTTTTAACTAAATAAACTACCCAGTATGAACACTTGTATAGCCCTTATTAAAAAACATTCGTTCCTCAAGTTGTAAAACATTTGCTAATAACGTTATTCTGAGAGTTATTTCCCTCTGCATTATGAACGCGCATCTAATCCACGGGACCGCGCAGCCCGGCACGTTCATGTTACGTGTCCCGACCAATCAGAGCACACTGTGCTCACAGGGAGGGTGCTGGAGCCAGGCTCTGGCTGGAGTTTTTGGAGCTACAACGAGCGTTAAAGGCAGAGAGTGAAATTCAGTGAATACACGTAGTTTACAGAGATGCTGTATGAGGAACCAATGTGAGTTGCGTTTATCTTTACCCATGGATGCACAATGGGAACGGATCCATATTGTCTTACTGCCATCCCACGGAGCTGTAATAATGGATATATTGCACATGTTTGCTGTAATTCATTGTCATACTACATGGGCTGTATGATTGAATCTTGTACCGTAAATGTTGTATTAAATGGAGTTAATATTACCGATATCACTAGATCATTACTAGCTAGCCGCTAGCTGCTAACTGCTGCCTCGTTCATATCAAATCCATGGCGGTAGTGTGTATTTGTCATTTAATACAGGCAACAACCGGAAGACAGAGAAGAAGAATAGACTGCGTGATATAAAAATAATGGGCATACCTCCACCCCTCGATAGTTATCGCTGACTCAGCCATGTTTATGCAGCACTGCACGTGGAGATGTGGACGCGCAAGTCGCGCAGATTACGTACATAAACCTACAAAGTACTGATATAGTAAATTAAAAAAATAAATGATTATTTTTGTGTAGTTGTATATTGAAAAAATAATGTATGGTTGTCACAAAATCCCACGGCACACCCGGACTTGCCTCACGCACACCGTTTGGTAACGGTGGTAACTCAGATGCTCACATGGACTTGTATGTTTTTTCCTTCATATCTAACAGAAATAAGAGAGAAAGAGATGGGAAAGTGAGTAAAGAGGGATGGGAAGGAGGAGAGATATTTGCGAGTTGCATACTGACTCTGAGTTTTCTCGATTAATAGCTTATATAGACAATACCATGCTTAAATAGACTCCTAAGTTATTATTTCATATGTGACAATATGTAAGAAAAGGGAGGGAAGAGTCAAATTATATTGAGAAATTGAGCAATTTATTTCATATTGGAACATTCATTTCTCAAACCTATGTTTTATGGAAGAGGAAATGTACTTCTGATAAACTAATCCTTGATCAAACGGTAAATGGTGAATTAATATAACATTTATAATCATTGAGAAAGGGTTATTCCACAGGGACTAGCTCACATTTAACTTAAAATAACATTTATCTGCTTTGGACTGATGAGTATATGATTCTTGCATGTTAAATGACTAACACAAACCTTACATTTATAATGTGCATGTCTCAGGAAGGCTCCCAAATCATTCTGAGGGGGCCTATCCTATTTTTGTAATTGAATGATAATGTGCTAATCCATTACCTTGAGTTGTCTGCACTCAGGAAAACATCCCTATCAAGTGTTAACCCAATAACTAGGACAGCTCTGAAGGCCAAGGGTCAGAGAGAGAGGATCACACTCTGCGGCTGCAGAGAGCAACTTATCCACGGGCAAGGAGGTCGTTCGAGATGAGAGGATTCTAATCTTCAACTTTCTGATGAGATGGGATGCTTCTTCATTTTCGCTCGCAGGACGAGCGATGGCTTCAGAGGTCGTCATACAAGGTTTTCATGTTTCTTGGAGGAGCAGATGTTTTCATAACCTCTCCCATCACGGGGGGGGGCATCTGGATGTGCCATTTGGAATAGGCAGGTGCACTGCTCTCAAGCAGATAGCAGAAAGAATACAGGCAGATGAGCCTCTGTTTCACTGGGAGATCATAAAGTGCTCACTGAATTGAGCCACAAAAGCAGAGCAATTGGGGGGGATTGAGATATGGCGCTCTGATGAAGAAGAGTTTGAGCCAATCAGCACCTCAGTGCTAATCTACAGATAATTGAGTTATGGCGCTCTGATGAAGAAGAGTTTTGAGCCAATCAGCACCTCAGTGCTAATCTACAGTATCAGGATGCCTTTACACACCAGACATTCTGTGTCATAAAGAGAGGAGGAAAACATGTCTTCTAGCTCTCGTACAAAGATAACATTTGAATTGAATGACCAGATGATTACAGATGTACAATTAATGATTGTTTTTGTATTCCCAATGAACAGATATGTGTTAAATAGTGGTGATAAATATATTTAATCAGATTACACTTTCACACTAAACTAATTAATTAATTGATATTTTCAGATTTATAGGGTATTGAACAATAAGATATTTCTAATATTATAACAGACAATGTTACTATCCTTAATCATTACCAGGTAAATGTACAACGAGGAAACCAGATTACAAGGCTCCCAATTCAGCGATTGAAATTGATTACAGTTGATGCTCTGAATAAAGAACTGATGTTTTGATTTTTTCCTTTTCAGGTTGTTATTCAATAAAATGTCTGATTCTTCCTTTTCAGATTGTTAAACATTTTGAGAATTGTTTAGTTTTCCCTTCAGATTTTGAAATGACATAATGATTGATAGTTGAAGTAATGTAATTAATTAAATATCATGCCTTACTCTTGAATAAAGCGTAATGAAGTAAACGTAAAGTAATGTTAAAGATTGAGGACACTGTAACTTTACAGATTACAGATTGATCGATTCATCACTGTGAATTTATACCTTAACTAGGAACCTTAGCTGGATCTCTCATGATTCTGATTTAATACCTCAATTGGATTTCTTATAATCCTAAATTCTAATTGTGTTTTTAATAAGTAATTGCCTTGAAGTAAATCTTTGAGATGTAAGCTGATTTAAAATTTGTGTTTGATGAAGGAGATTAACTGAGTGATAAATGATAAAATATCTTATTCTTGAAACATATATTTTGCTATAATATTGTTGTATTTCACGTGTTTATTATTGTGCTTTTTGACAAAAGATACCAAGCACTGAAGAGAGATGATTTTTATTATGATTGACTGTGTTCAATCATGGTGATTGAAATGTTTTCAATCTTGTTCTATTTTTAATGTAATGAATGTATCTGAGCCCACCCAACTCTGAAGACGCTTATTGATTTTAAGTATTGACTGAAATATTCTTAGACTAATGTTAATTGGTTATCAATAGATTGATAAAAAGAGTGAATCTGTAAGAGAATATTTTCCTTTGATCTGTTTATAGAGTTTCTTATTGTTTTATAGAATCTGTGATACTGCAAACATCTGCTTGTAGTCAGTCAGAGACTCCTCTGTAGGTTGAGGTCACAGGTCAAACGCTTCTCCTATGTCCGTGGGGGGTTGACCTGGCAGCATCTCTTTGAGACAAGCAGACCATTGTCTCGCATCGGCTATTGATTATACGCGGGCTTTCTGGGAGCCCGCCTCTCCTCGTGTTGGTTAGATGTTTTGTGTCTTTTGGTTGAGAGATTACCTTGGTGGAGCACAAGGACAGTGTGAAACTAGGATGATCTCCCGGCCGTATGTAATTGTCTGTCTCTCAATAAATATCAGTGTATTGACAGGCGAATCCAGTTTCCCTCAATTGATGATGCGCTCAACATTGCTGCAAAGAAGTTTTTACTTCACACGTATCAACGAGGCAGGCTTCTCACGTAGCTGGTACACCAAAGGCATGGCTAGCTGGATGCAAACAGGTAAATGCTATCTTTTGTTTCCCATGCTTGCTCTTCAAACAGCCGGGGACAAATACGATCTGTTCAGAAACTAGACAAAAGTAAAAAAAGTACAAACCACAGACTGTCTGTGTCATGGAGAATACAGTCGCTGGTTTATTTATGTCTGTATAGGCCGTTGTTGTGAGTGTGGACGGTCGGAGCATATATAACGTTAGCTTAGCCAAGCTCCATTCAGAAAACAAGCATTCTAAAAGGTTTTTCGCCTGCCGTCTGTCTGCAGACTTGTCAAAGCATTAATTCATGGTTTTTACTAACCGGGATCAGTATGTTGTTACGTCGGCATTATTTAGAAACGTGTATTACAATTTAATCACGGTAAAATATATTCATTTTGTTGTAGTTGTAGCTCCCGAGCCAGCGCGTCTTGTTTGAATGATGCGAGTGAACACAGCTGGCAGCCGCGGTGAAACTCGAGCGACTAGAGCGATGTGATAGGAGCGTTTAGAGCGAAGCGAATATTCGCATCGCGTCCGGTCTGAATGCAGCATTAAAGCGAGCTCCGCGCTGCACTGGAAACGCGCCATTACATCACCAGAAGTCCTAATTTAAGGGGTCATTTCTCCCCAAAAAAATTGTTTTACTCACTATATCAACAGCCCCACCAAAAATATTTTCCACCAGCCGCCACTGTGTGTACACATATATCACTTAAATTATTCAATACATCCTTTGTACTGAAGTATTCAAAAGTAAAAATTACATGTTTAATATAAATGATTTGCTGTGGCCAATTGTTTTCATTGCATTTACAGACTCGTGTAACTCTCTGATACCACCCAATGAATGCATTGACATACACAAAACAGATAGCAACACCTATAACAACTATTTAAAAAAAGGGGCTGTATCGACCTATATAAAGTATATAAATATAGTTTTTTTTTCAAAATACCAAAAAGATCCTGCATTTTAGCCATGCCTCATTTCGCTCTATTTGCTCTTTCCAGCGCTGTTTTTTCAGGGGCTGATTCTGTGAGCTGCAGCTGACCACGCCCCCCTGCAGGAGAAGGGAGCGTGCTTTGAGATCAGCTGCTAGGCTGCAGCAGGGAGAAGAGGGGGAGAAAAAGAGATCTCCGTCCTCCGTGTTTTATTCTTATAGAAGTAAGAAGAGAAGTAATGGGGCAGAAACCCTCCTTTTTACGCAGCGGTCCAGACATAGACATCAGACGGCGACACATATTCAGTTGCCAGTTACTTTGGCATTAGGGCAGGGATATCTAGATACTTTCCAAGGTTTGACACAATGAATTGTGCTACTTTTAAAGCAAGCAACGATGTTTTTCAAATATGTAATCAAAAAGCTCCTCAAAAACACGATCGAAGCAGTTCCTGCCGTTGTTACGTTAGTACAAACAGTAACAACGGACTACTTTTCTTAGCGGATGCATGTCAATTTAAATCAATACATAAAACTATTTTTTAAATCAATAAAATCATTATCTAAATCCATAAAAGCATTTAAATTAATATTGGGAGTCATGTTGTTACTTTGTTGAGAATGTGGCCATGTGTAATAAGCGGGATAATGTGCACATTGCATAATGTGCCTTCATGCCGATTTAGATCCCTCCGCAAAAACAAAACAAAAAACGGCTCGTTCGCGGGCGAGAGCCGGCTCCCGTCGTTCACTTAAAAGAGCCGGCTCTTTGAGCCGGCTCGTTCGCGACCGACACATCACTAACAACTACCTCTCTGTCTGACTTCGCCAAGCAGGTAAGGTGCTGCACCGCATGCCTCTAATATTTTAATGTTTATTGCAAGTAAATCAGTTGTAGTCACATATTTTTTTAAAGCACGAGCTAGCTAAACACATATTAGCTTTACTTGACCGGGGATATAGTGCAGTGATGAGTCCTACAACTCGGAAGTGAGTTAGCATTTTACAACTATTGGTTCCCTCGTATCAGAGTCAATGGGATTTCTCCATAGGATTTTGGAAAATAGCTCGTAATAAGATCTGTGGAAAACGAACCTGTTAGATAAAGGCACGTTTTGTTCAGCCGGATAATCTCCACATATCTACCCTACTTTTATAATTTTCGAATCATAAATCTAATGGCCAGAAGCAAAATGCTAACGTTATGCTATTGTCCCTACCCGATCTGCTGCTCTGCCCGATCTGCAGTGCGCATGTGCGAGATGGACAACTCCGGACGGCAACCCAAGTAGGACATTTGACACAGTGGCTTTTGGCAAAGCTCAAAAAGAAAACTCGAGAGAGATGAGTTATTGTTATTACAACGTGACTTTACTATTTAACAACTCTTTTTATTGGGTTATTTTATTTGGGGTTAAGTACATTGTCAGAATAAGTGAGAAATGGATTTAACTTCTGTTAGAAGTTAGAAGCCATACATTTTTGCATACATTTACAGTAAATATGTATTCAGTATGATAGCTGTCTAACAGAAGTTAAATTCAAGTTAGCTGTTAAATTGAAATAAATAAATATATCTGAAATAAATGGCAATAAATTGACAGCGAGCAAATAACTAATTACCTTTAGAAGTACACCAAAACATAACTGCTAACAATGTAAATGTTGTGTTGGAAAAAAAGTTCATGTAAGAAAATGTTGAGTTAAATACTTTTGGCACTGTATATACAAAGCTTGGAAAAAGGCCTATTGTGGCTGTCATACTTGCATACAGTGGCAACTAATAGTATTGTGAAGAAATGTCATGACAACCATCTACAGACTGTTACTGCACGCTGATTATTGTGGTCCTATTTAGGACAAAACGTTCAGAGCTGTCCTTGTTCCAGTCCGCCCCTGATTGATTAGTGCTTTAACTCGTAATTTACCCCAATGTTAAAGCTTGTTGATGATATGTGAGATTGTAAATTGTCATGCATTCAAAAGTGTTAACTGTATTTTTTCCTTCAACAGATTCCAAACCAAAGCAAGATCAAACAGCACTTTTTCTAGTTCTTCTCTTCTCCCTACTCAGAGCTATATTCCCTACATTTCTTCCTGTCTTCTCCCCATTCTTACCATCTTCATCTCTGTCTCTTTACCACTTTCTCTTTTGTATTTATAAGCACACACATACACTAATTGATGTTCCTGAAATGGCTGCTAAACAAGGCGAGGGACAGCTAGAAGACGCCATTTTCCTTGCCGATTTACTTTGTAAACAACTAAAGGTAAATTGTTTAATTTCAATGGTATTGGTTTTGTGCCCGATGTACTGATTAGGTTGATTGATTATGTGCTTGTAATTCAAAGTGAATAGGAATAAACTGGGAATGAAAAGCAGCTTGTTGTGATAATGCATGACTACTTTATTGAAGGAGGAAGAAGACAGGGCCAGAGCAGCATCTAGCAGGAGCAGAATCCGCTGGGTAGGCAAAGATGCTCAGGGGTGTCCTCTAAAAAGGAGGAGCAGAAGTGGGGCAACCTGCCGACGTACTAAAGGTTTGTGCATGTATACAGGTATTCATGATTAACATATGTCGTTTTTGTTTTGATTGTTCGCAACATGATTGGTACAGCATGTTTCAGCTTAGAGAGGTATTGAACAAATATCTGTTATTCCGTCGTACGTATAAAAATAGGCCATTGTAATAAATAGTTAGAGTTGGTTAGAACTGTTAGAACTCTTTTAATGCATAACATTTGTCTGCGATTGCCTCCTGTTCTCTGTAATTATGATCTGTTATCAATATATCTATTATAATTATTATTTTTCAGTCAGAACTGTTGCCATTGACAGTCCATTGACTGTGGAACCAGCGGGAGCAACCTCTGCAGTACCCCCTCAGCTTGTTGGTAGGATGACATTTACTATCATTGAAAGTTAGGAAATGTGTCAACATAATCAAACGAATACCTGATGCAATATGATTACGCTGTTGTGATGCTGAACATTTTCTTTTTTGTTTGTTTCCAGAAGATGAGATTCAGCAATTGCAGCAGCTTTTGGTTGAAAAATAAATAAATGAATGAATCTACTGGTTTCATAATTTGAACCAAAAGTGGTGTATTTTGCACAATTTTTTATTTATCTTTTTCTAATTTTCTTATTATGTCCTATTTATATTATGTTGCACTGTTGGAGGAGCTCGGGATCTAAGATTTTAAATGCCAAAATTACACTGTAGCTAGCATCTGATAACAAAAACCCTTGAACCTTAGTGGTGTTTATTTCCACGGAGGTCAGTTGCTAAGCGATCACACAACGTCACGTCCGGTATTTCCACAACAATGCAAATGGATTAACATCGATTTAATACATTAATGTAGCCTTTGTTTCTGCTAAAAGAGGTGTCGACCAGCTGGGGCCACAAGAAAATCGGCGAGATCGAGTGTGACGATTACATTTTTTTATTAAAAATATCAAATTTAGACAATAAAAACCGACCAATAGTCGCGGTAGAGCATTTGCTTGGCACTTCCGGGTATTTCTCCACTGGTTGGGCCATGTTAACAATACCGTGTAACTGTCACGTTTGAAGGGACGAAACCGTGACATCTTCACGTCTCCCAGCATGGTAAATCGTCACATGTTCACGTCTTGCCGTGATACCAGGTTGGTTTTTTGGGTGGAGATGAAACAAAAATATGTGTGGTGGTGTTATGAAGAAATGTATTACACACTGTTAAGAGAAATTAGAGAGTTTGTTTATTTTATTATAACTTATCAGCCTTGTTCTGATGATTTCAGATGTATTGGCATGAAGTCCAAAAATTACACTCAAAGCATCAACAAACCAGCTATCACAGACAATTCATGGTAAAATCCCATGCTGGAATTACGGGAGGCAGTTGGGTTCAATGTTGTGAATTTGTGTTTATTTTATTTTTTAAACGTTAAAGTTTCCAGATTCGTGAGAAGTGAGAGAAAAGTGTAAGCGCATTTACACCATAATTATAAAACTAAAGATTGTTCAAAGCCTATACTTATTGTAAGGGTTCTTATGGGGAGTTATTTCTTGTCAGCTGCAACAGTCTAAGGACAAACTGTATGAAAGCCCCCCCGAGGCAATTTATGATTTGTGTCATTGGGACATATGATTTGATTGATTGATATATTGAATTAAAAAAAACAATTTATTTCCTAAACATTTTAATTGTTTGTCAATAACTGCTATGGATGGCAATACAACAGTAAAGAGATAATCATTTAGTGGCAGTTTACATTGACTTCTGGACAGTTGAAATGATTTGTCAGGACAGGTTTGTACTGGACGGGGGCCAATTTGGAAATGTTTCTTCTCCTTTCCATAATGCATGAGTAAATGTACTAAGTTACTTTTGTACCACCGAAATGTAACTCTTGCAAATCTTTAAGTTCCAAACAAAAGTACCTTACACCCTGATCAGAAATGATAAATAAGATCTTTAAAGAGTGATACTTAGAACAGCAGTTTTGAAGTGAGATATTGTCTAAAATGCCCTCTATAGGTTTATACAGAAATGAAACAACAGGTCTGACTTCTGTTTTGGGTTTACATTGTATTGACATGTTATATTACAAATGCATTATTTAATATTTATAAAATATATATGTCTTAAAAAAATGATTTACAAATATAATAATGATTGAAATTGTATATGTAAGGGATAATGTGCAGCGAGGGTGGTCATTGTGGGTAAAAGAACACCCGACAGGCAGATCACCTGATGCACTTTGCTTTTCAGCCAAACTGTATACAGTTCAATCGACCGGACTTCTTTGTGCAGATGTGAGCGTCCTTAACAACGCTCTGTCTGTTCTGGATTAACAACGTGTCACGTGTTCTGAATTGACCAATCAGAATCGAGTATTCAACTAAGCCATGTAATAAATGTACATAAATATATGTATTACATTATTTAAACAGTTGATATTATTATCACTATCATTACTATTGGTATTTTTATACAAATGATTATCATCATTACTATTGTTATTATTATTTGTATTGTTACTATTGTTATTATTATCATTACTATTGTTGTTATTAATATCATCATTACTATTGTTATTATTATTTGTATTGTTACTATTGTTATTATTATCATTACTATTGTTGTTATTAATATCATCATTACTATTGTTGTTATTATTACCTTTACTATTATTTTCTTTTTGTTGTTGATTAAAACTAATATTGATGCATTAATGCAAGGGACTTCAACAGGGGGCCATTACCCATAGTGGGGTCCCCAATCCTCCTCACTTCCGCATCCAAACATGCGGACAACCCAACTCCTTCTGGGGGACCTCCTGGTCAGGATCTGTTGAAACCTCCACTCCCAGTCCTTCTCCGTCCGCAGCAGAACTTTAGAGTCCTCTTCACGCTGGTCCACCAGCTGCTTCTGGGCCAGCTTCACAGCACGCACCAGCTGGTCCATCTGCACCCGCTGGCTCCTCAGCAGGGGGTCTACGGTCTCCCACACCTGATTCACTGCTTCCTCTGTTATTTCCCGCAGCTGGCTGATCTTGATGTGAACCATTCTCTGTTTTACTTTCTCGATAAACTTGTCTTCAGCAAGGTCTTCTACACTATCTGAAAACCTTGGGAGACCTCCAAGGCTGCTCCCTGAGGTCTCTGCAGCGGGTGCATTTCCCTTCTCCGCTCCTTGGAGCGGTACCTCCTCCTCAGCTGTGAAACAGATATTTGTTCTTGTAGCTTCTGTTTCTGGCTCTTCCTGCTCATCACTAGACAGGATGTTGGAAAGATCCAGCAATCCTGGGGATTTCTTCAGCTGCCACTCTGACAGATCCTCAGGAGCCTGTGTGCTCATGTGACTTGGAGGCGGCTGCAGCTGTTTACTGGCCATCTCCAGCCGTTTACTGGCCACCTCCAGCTTGTTTTGGAGATCCATGTTGATGGCAGATTCAAGGCTCAATCTGGAGGCTGACCTTACCTGGATCTCCTTCAACTGACTGCGGAGGACCTCGTTTGTTTTCTCTTCGTCCAGTTTAGTCTTGGACTGCTTTGCACACATGTTCTGAAGCTGGCACTTTAAGTCCTTATTTAATTTGATTTGGAATTCAAGGTTTCCAGCAGTGTCTTTCCCCCTGCCCACAGCCGCATTCAGCTTCAATTTCAGACTTGCAATTTCATCTCGGTGCCCAGAGCTTGACCCTTTTACTGCATCTACGCCACGCAGCCGATCAAGGACTGCACCCAGGGTCTCATACTTGCTTTTCAGTTTGGCTCTTTCTCTTGTCTTACACGACAAAAGGTCGGTCCTGGTGGAATCAAGTTCTCTACAGGTGTCCATCTCCCAATGTTTATTAATATATGCATCCACACGGCTTCTCAAATCACTGTTATTTGCCTTTGCCATGTTTGCTTGTCTCTGGTTTGTGTTGAACTGAATAGATTGAGGAAGAACTTGTGCAAACCTGTAACTTTCTACTAATGAGAGTAATATTTGAACAAGTAAATAATGAAAAATGTAATGATGTCTTGCTACTCAAAGTCACTTGTGCTAACCTTTGCCTAATGACAGAAAATTAGTTTCCCAAGTTGTCTTATAGCATTCCCTCTGACAGCAATATCGCTTTGATGTCATAGCATTCCATCTGACAGTCAAATTGGCTTTGAAGATGTCATCACGTTCCATGTGATGTGTAAAAATTGCAGTTCAAAACAAATGCACTTATTGTTACCATGGTAACAATAAGAAATAAACACATTAATGTTTTACAGGTGAATTAACATAAAAGTATTAATGAAAAAGCAAGAGGAAGGTGCACTTGCTTCTCGAGTGCTAAGTTAGTTCACATTGGCAAAGTAAGGCAAATTCAGCCATTCATCAAAAAAATGTTATTCGCATATTTATTTTTGCGTTTTTTGTGCTGAGGAGCATAGTGCGTAAAAGTGGCCAAAGCTCTGCAGAGTTCCAGCTCTGGCATTAATATCAGCACCAAACTGTGCGCCGGGAGCTTCATGGCCGAGCAGCTGAATCAAGCCTTACATCACCAGACACAATGCCAAGAATCCAAGTCATCTTGGACAGCTTGGGGAAGGCCCTTTTCTGTTCCAAACTGACTGTGCCCCACAAAGCAAGGTGCATAAAGGCCTGGTTGGATGAGTTTGGTGTGGAAGAACCTGACTGGCCCGCACAGAGCCTTGACCTCAACTCCATTGAACACCTTTGGGATGAACTAGAACAGAGAGCCAGCCTCTGGTCCAACATCAGTGTCTGACCTCACAAATGCTCTTCTTGATGAATGGGCAAGCATTCACAGACACACTCCAAAATCTTGTAGAAAGCCTTCCCAGAAGAGTGGAAGCTGTTGTAGCTGCAAAGGGGGGAACAACTTCATATTAATGCCTAAGAATTTGGAATGGGATGTCATAAAAGCTCCTGTAGGTGTAACGTGTAGGTGGCCCAACACTTTTGTCTATGTAGTGTACGTGTGTGTGTGTTTTAGTCAGCATATATACATTTTTAAGTATGCAACTTACTTTTTGCTTAATGGTGTCTTCACAATTAACAAAGTTAACTACATTGATTAGCATTATAATTATTTTTAAATAATATAGGTATTCATATTGTGACAGAGTTCATATGTACTCTTTAAAAATAACCTCTTTATGTTACACATCATTCCACCTACATATTCTTCATATTTGTATTATCAGTATTGGTTCTAAAAGTGCTGCTATTGTTTTTCTTGCATTTTGACATGGTATTTTTTTGTCATAAAAAAAGAATAATAAAAAAGCAACGGACAACAACTGTTTGCATAAGAATGAATACTAATTCAAACTAGTCAAACTAACACAAAATGAAAGGTAGGGATGACACGAGATGTGATCAGCAGATTATATTATTTCCTTTAAAAAATATTTCATTACAAGAGTTTACTTCATTCATTCAGACTCAAGTCTTTACATGGTCAGTGTCCTAAACTGTTCATCACTACAGAAAAACAGAAAGACAACTTGAAAGAACTGCAATCTGTTCAGGGATCAGATCTGACAGTGTTCAGGATCAAATGAGAGACTTTAAGACACAAACATGGCCGCCTGTTGTGACGATGATCTTCAGAAACCTTTAACCAGTTATTTGAATATCAGGGATACATGGATTTGTCCTTGTTGAATGTTAAAATCTAGTTTTTACAACAAGGATGACACTAGGGTTGTAAGGGTATATAAAGGTATCTTGGTATTAAAGTTGACCAACTTATCAAATTGTGTACATTTGTTTATAGACAGTGTTGAAAAGAAATTACGTTTAGGTGTGTGAGTAAAAGGTACACACATACACAATGTGTTCACATTAGGACATTATTAAGCTGATGTCATTTTCATTTATGAATTGAACATGCTAAAATAGTGCTTGCATGTTAAAGCACCCAGATATTGTTCTAAACTGTATTAAAGTAAACAGGTATTATCTTGAACTGTATTGAAGTGAACATGTATTATTTGGGACTGTTTAAAGTAATCCTATATATATATATATATATAAACCTTCTTACTTACACTCCATGACCCAGAGACCCTGACACACACCTCCTGTCTCCATGCAGCACACACACATAAACTCCTTAACCCAGATATCAGCAACACACACACATACGCCTCCGCTTATCAGCACACACACACACACACACACACACACACACACACACACACACACACACACACTTCCCCTCACTAACACACACACACACACACACACACACACACTTCCCCTCACTAACACACACACACACACACACACACACACATACACTTCCCCTCACTAACACACACACATGTTCTTTTTCAAGGTTCTTTCTGGGAATAATCCCAAGCACCAATATATCTGTGTACAATGTTTGATTGTTTTAAAAGAATAGCTTGTGTGAAACCTTCCCGGGGAAATTAAAGGAGTTGGGTCCGGTGGAAGATAAGAAGTGATTCTACACCTCAAAACATATCCATATATACTGTTGTTTCTTCATGCAAAATGCCCCCTGTTTCTGACTGGCTGGTCCCGATACCTGTATCGCACAGCAGTAGAACTGGGAGTCCAGAGTACTCTGTAAACTTATATTGGTGTTTTTTACTGTATTAAAATCAGATTATTGTTATAACTTTTATGCCGGTGTTTTAAACTCCTTCTTTTATTAAATCTGACCAGGCTCATCTAAAGGACGGCGCGGAGCAGAGGTGGGCTTTAAGCCACCACTATTGTGTTTGCTCCTACAGTGTACACTTACATGCTTTAGTTAAATTAGGAACTAATTCATGTTAGTCATACAGCATCTGTATATGAACAGAATGCAGCAAAAAGGCCTTTACAATTCATCCATCATAACAGAGGTATGTTTTTTTGTATCAGGTTTATACAGTAATTCGGGTCCTATTCTTTAAAGGCTCACTGTAAATAATAAGAAAACTCATTTGAATAAGATACTGTAATATTTGACTATATTACACTTTCAAAATCTTATGCCGTTACAACCCTAGCTGACAGAAAGCAAGAGCATTGTGTTATTATGCAACGTACTGTAGGTATGTGATAGGGTTGATTTTAAAACAACAAACTCAACTATTGAAGCAGCAGCAGGCCTGCAGCTACCATGTCCTGCAAGGTACAGATTGGAGACTGGTTGCAGCTTCAGTTCCCTGACAGAAAATGTAAGCTTTGAAAATATTATTTTTAAGCATTCACTTAAAACTGATATAGATTTTATTTAAGAAGGCCTCTTGTTTTTTCCTCTGTTGTGTTTGTTTCTCCAAACTGCTACTGCCATGTACTGTAGGTGTTACACTGACTATGGATCGGTACCTCATATAACCCAGTTTAAAAAAAGACTATAATAATTGATCAACTATAACTTATACTGCATTTAGAAATCTCAATGTCAGTTAGGATTCCAGTCGCTGCAACAGCAGAGACACATTTAGTGTGATCCTTCATTGCCTGTTCACCCAGGACATGTTAATGCAGAGTGAATCTAAAACAGCAATGTTCATATCGCTCACTAACCCCCTCCCCCCCCGATTACACTTCACAGTAGTCCCTCCACCTTCTGACAGAAACATATCAGCCCCATAACTCTAATGGAGCGTCCACATCAAACGCAGAGCTAATGTTTCCTGTGGTTCGATTGCTTACAAATATAATGCAGAGACAAGATTATGAGTGGATTTGTTCGGCGTCATGATCGAATTACTTCAGTAACCTTTGGATCTTTTTATTGCAGTTTAGCCATAAGTAAATATATCTTATTTTGGGTTCGTACCATTGTAATAAACAGACCACTGAAATGTCGCTCTGCGTTTGGTGTGAATTTCCCGCTCTCTATAGCAGTGCTCACGCAAGACCTTTAACCTCGGCAACATTCAGGACATTATCGTCCAAGATCGTGCGTACGCCATTGTTTCTTATTGATGGACGGTGCAGCCAAGCAGGGCTAAAAATAGTCCAAATTATAAACAGAACGGGGGGGAAAAAACACCTTCTTCTCCTTTGCCTCCTCTTTCTTCTTCTTTCCTCCACCCTCGTCCTTCTCTCTGGCACAGTTTGGGTGTCAGTCGAGTTCGTATAAAAAGAGAGGCGCTGGTCTTCCCTTCCTCCTGCCGCTACATGATGATCCGCGGCTCTGGGACCGACTCGTTGATGGATTTGTGAGGCAGCACGTTGGCACCGTTCAGGTAAAGCTCGTCGTTCACGATCACATCCTCCCCCAGCACCGTCACGTTCTCCATACGAACCTGACGACACAGAATTACCCAGAAGTCATTTAACCTCCGATAACATCAGAATCAGGTTTATTGCCATGTAGGTTCACAGAAACAATGAACTTGTTTGTGTGCACAGTGCTGCAAACCTAAACACAGTATAGGGAAATCATTTGTAAGAGAAGGATCAAAAATAGAAAGATTACTAAAAAATAAAGAGAAATATTTTCACAAGCAATATCAAATATCTACATATCCATAATGAGAAGAGATTGAGAATGATTTCTGTTAATACATTTTTTATTTGACGTGTCCGTTTTATAAATATATTTATAAAACGGACAAGTCAAATCAAGCAATCTGATTGGTTCTTAGCCGTGATATAATGAGCGTATATCACGGGTAGAATTGTAGTTACTTTTCACAACAAGTCAGTATCCCTCCGCGTCTGAGAAAAACTGTATACAGTTGGGCTGAACCACAGCCCTTAGCTGTGATATAATATACATATATACCACGGCCTGTCGTGAGCTGTTGCTTAAATATATATTCATATCTAAATACAAAGCGGTCATTATTCCATGCAAAGTTACTTTTCCTATGATGACCCACTTGCTGCATAGTATCCTGCTTATTACACGGCTTCTTACTAAGTAAACATATATATATATATCCTTTATTTAACCAGGTAAAAGACTCATTGAGATTAAAATCTCTTTTCCAAGAGCGACCTGGCCAAGAGGGGCAGCATGTACGAAGTTACAGATAAAACACAGACATGACAGGCAGACAAATACAGCTGTAAAACACAAATAAAATGGCACATTAGCCAGTCAATATGCGAAGTAAAACAAACTATTAAAAATCATTAAAAACTGGCAACATTTAAATCGATTTTAGGATAAACGAGCACTCGCATCTACCAATGGTGTCGTGTTCTCTGTCCTTTAAGATGGACCTGAATTCCCCAATAGTGATTACATCTGAGAGTTTCAGCTCCTTCTGTACATTGTTCCAAGCTGTGGGGGCAGCATATTCAAAAGCTGTTTTACCCAGTTTTGTTCTCACTGTAGGAACCAGCATCTGAATCAAATCTTGGGAGTGCAGCCATATAGACTTTCTCTTTGACACATATATGTGCAAATGTATCCAAGCTCTTTAGGCACTGGTCGGAGGCATTCATGTATAGCAGATCACCATAATCTAATACAGGTAAAAACGTTGCAGATATCAAATGTTTCCTTGTCTGAAAAGAGAAACAGGATTTATTCCTGTAAAAGAAACCTAATTTTAGTTTTAGCTTTGAAACAACATTTTCCGTGTGTAACTTGAAAGACAAGTTCTGTTCAATAAGAAATCCCAGATATGTGTAAGTAGTGACCCTCTCAATGTCAGTCCCTTGAGCAGCACAAATCTTGGGTAGAATAGATGGTAACTTTTTGCCATTCGAAAATATCATCACTTTGGATTTTTCTTCATTTAATACCAACTTTAGTTGATATAAATGGGTTTGTATGACATCAAAGGCAGACTGGAGGAAATCTAGACTTTGCTCTATAGAAGCGGAGGAACAATAAATAACAGTATCATCTGCATCAAAATGGTAAGAAGCATTTGCTAAATTATTATATAGATTATTTACATATATGGTAAAAAAGAATCGGTCCTAATATGGAACCTTGTGGCACACCCTTTGCTATCGGGAGGAAGGAAGAAGAGGACCCAGAAAATTGGACACATTGGGTTCTCGCTGATAAATAATTTAAAAACCAACCTACAGTATGCCTAGATAAGCCGATACTGTGAAGTCTTTCCGCCAGGATGATATGATCAACTGTGTCAAACGCTTTGACAAATCAATAAATAGAGCTGCACAATACTTTTTACAGTCCAATGCCTCAATGATGTTGTTCACCACTTTAATAGCAGCAGTTGTTGTGCTGTGTTGTTTTCTAAAACCGGATTGGTGCTCTGACAAAATATCATTTGTGTCCAAGAATAATTTAAGTTGTTCACTGAGAAGCCTTTCAAGGACCTTCGCTACAACACATAATTTTGAAATTGGCCTATAATTATTAACAGATGAGGGATCCCCTCCTTTCAGTAAAGGAAGAACATATGCAGATGTCCATATGTTAGGAATCTCATCGTTGGAAAGAGATAAATTAAAAAGATAAGTAAGCGGCTCAGCTATAAAGTCTGCAGCTAATTTAAGAAAATGAGGAGGAAGTTTGTCCGGACCTGCCGATTTGTGTGAATCCAGATTCTGCAATGCTTTATGGACCTCTATCGCCTCGATAAAAGTGAAATTGAATGGCTGAGCCACGGGATGGGATGGAGGTGGTGAGGAATCAACGTTCTGTTCAGGGTCCGAATGTAGGGACACAAACAAAGAACCAGAAGAAATAAAATGTTCATTAAAGCAGTTGAGAATGGCCGATTTGTCAGTGAGAGTCTGTAACAATGCAGGCTGGTAATTCATTCTTTTTCAAACATCATATTGTGATATAGCAGTCTGTTGAATGTCGAAGTTTACCAGAATCAAATGTACACCTAGGCCATGTCAAAAATATATCTTATTATTAACCATAAAAATAACTATAAAATGTATTGCCTTTTTTACATTTTAGGGAAAAAATGTGTTCATATGTCTTCATTTTATACTACACACTGATTTTAAGCAATTTGAGATATATAATAAAAGTCATGCTTCAGTGACTGCAGTAAGAAATCAATAGACTTTTACATTACTAAATGGAAAACAATGATTAAAGAGGACATATTTTGCTCATTTTCAGGTTCATATTTCTTGCTTCTACTGTAACATGTTTGATGTCTCCATGCTTTAATGTTCAGAAAGCCCTTTCCTGTGAAGGAAACAGGAAAGGGAAAACCCCCAAAGGCAAAAATAGGGCCTCTTTAAATGTGACTTCTGAAATCTACTGTTAACTAAACTTCAAAAACAGCTACATTTGTATTGCCATTTTTTTGTACTTTCTAAGAATACTTTTTGACTCATCGGTTCCCGATGGTTTCTTCCCCTCCGCTACCGGACTCATCAATAAGGCCCGCCCGCCCCCCCCCACTGACACATAACATCAGCCACATCATAGACTCTTGTGTGCATTACATTAATGCACACAAGAGTACAACAATATCTGTTTTCTTTTCTTATTACTTTTTTGTTTTATTCCATATTTTATTCCTTTACATTGCAATGTAAATACTGTTATATTTATATTTTATTATTTTTCTAGTTCTCTATCTATGTTTTAATTGTTGTTTTACTTTTATGTATGCACCTAGTCAAATTCCTCGTACGTGTCAACCCACCTGGTAATAAACCTGTGTCTGATTCTGAAGTGTTGTTCTTTATGATTTCTTAATGTCTGCACAATGAACACAGTTAAAGATGAAATTACCTTAAAAAAGGTTTTTAAACTTTCTATAACTTGTAATAATATAATTCCCTATGGTCTCTGTCCTGTACTCACCCACTGGCCCACAGAGGAGCTCCACCCAACGATGCAGCTCTCCAGCCAGGAGTGAGATCGGACCCGCGCCCCCTTCATCACCGTGCAGCGCTTTATCCTCACGCCGTCCTCCACCACCACCCCCGCACCGATGGTGACGTTCGGCCCGATGGTGCAGTTCTCCCCGATCTGCGCTGTGGGGTCCTGGAGTCAAAGATTCACTGTCTTAAAAGTCATGAGCACAACAGCTACAGCCTAGTGATGCAATGTACATCTGAAGACCAAGACTCCTCCAACAGTGAAACATACAACATGCTTATAACATACCTATGTTGTAGAACAAAGGGTTGTCATCTCTTCAGCTTGAGTTAACCACAGACCATATTTCATGCATTTTAGCAAAACTTATTTCCGATCTCTAGGACTCATTCCTGCACCACTAATTATAACCGTGTTTATTTGACATCATGTGGCGGCCATCAGCAGAACTCACCACAAGAACGTTGCCAAGGAAACCGGGACCCGTGCGTAGCCTCTCAGGAGCTTGTTGCCGTAGCGACTGAAGGTACATACACATCCCTGTGAGGAAGTCTTTAGGCTGACCGATGTCCATCCAGAAACCTACAGACAGAGCAGTTAGTAACCATTGCAACAAGGTGATGTTTCTATGGTTACATGAACAACAGCAAACAGCGACAGCTTTTGGTTAGGGCTGGGAAATATGAAGAAAATCATATTTTTGGACAAAATATCTCAATATTGATATTCCGCCATATAGTAGGGTTGACTTTTGGTTCTTTCAAAAACAAATATGTACACAATTAAATGGTTGATAGATAATAATAACAAAACATTAAAAAAGAAAATGTAATTCTACTTTAATCTAATGCAGCTTTTAAAACCAGGGAATTAAATGCGATGTAAAGATATTACAATATCACGATATCGATATTATATCAATATATTGCCCTAATTTTGGTAAATGGACTTGCATCTATAGCGCCTGTTTGCACTACATGCCTACATTTACACATACCAAGCTGCTCTTCATCTGATCTCATTCACAATTTCCAGTTTAGTGTCTTTCCCAAGGACACTTTGGGAGAATTGAACTTGAATTGAATTTTCCACAGATTCATGAAGCTTCCTGAGAGAAACAAAGCCACTACAACCTGCCAGCGACACAGACTACAGCATGGAAGGAGGCTGGTCGATAAAGAGAAGGATAAAGTATGGAGAAGCACCGATTCCAGATTCCTTCCACAGATTCTGATCAATTATATATGCATCTAAACACGACTACAGGATCCAAGATTGAATAATAACCAGAGAGCAGTGTTGATCCCCACATTGTGTTCCTGATGTTTGGTGAGAATCGGTGCTTCTCCACAAGCGTTTCCTCTCCACAGACTACGTGAATTTGGGTGTGAGGAAAAGCCCAAACACTTACGTCTGGCAGAGCAGTGAGCTGTGAGGCCGGAGGGAGCACACAGGTCAACCTCCCACAGTAACATGTTAAAGTACCCTCAAGGCCGGCCTTACGGACGGTAACTGGGTCGACAAGCTGCCCTGGGTGATGCTGGGCCTGAGGACCGCACCTAAGGAAGATCTGCAGTGTTCTACAGCGGAGATGGTCTACGGTCAGCCGCTGAGAGTTCCGGGGGATTTCCTCCCAAATGCATCGGCTCCCTGGTCGGCGTCGGCCCAGCGGGCTTTCCTGCGTGACGCCGCTGAGGCCTTTGCTCCGATCCCTACTACTCAGCACGGTACTCAGGTGTCCCAGGTTCCCGCAGAGCTCCGCTCGGCGGAGCACGTGTTCATCCGGCACGATGCGCACAGAGGCCCCCTGCAGCCCCCTTATGATGGGCCTTTCCGGGTCTTGGAGCACGGGGACAAGCACCTGGTGGTCGACCTGGGTGGCAAGGCCGAGCACGTCTCGGTGGACCGGGTGAAGACTGCTCACCTGGACTTGGACCAGCCTGTGGTGCTGGCTCGACCTCCGCGACGGGGCCGCCCCCCGGCCTCGTCCCCTGTCATGGATTTAAGACCTGTTGTTCCGGTCCCTCCCCTTCCAGGGGCCGCACAGGCGGGAGTCACTTTTCCGACTCCCGTGCTCAGGAGTCGTGGGGGTCGGCGTGTCGTTCCTCCCCGCCATGCTGATTTTGTTTATGTGTGAATTCTGGGGGGGCTTGTGTGGTGACACGTTATTGGACATAATTCACCTTGCTTATTGTGTTGCCACACGGACCCTTTAGTGGGGAACACCTGTAGCTTTAGCTGCCATTCCTGCTAGCTCATCAGGCAGAGCAGTGCATGTGTTAACCTCTCTGAAAGTAATGGATAATAAAGATTGGAACTCCATTCTTAATACACCGCCTCCGACTCTCTTTTCACGGCACTACACTATAAACTTTAAACACAAGTCATGTGCACGGAAATGCTGTTCAACCATTGGTCAGACATGAAGCGGGTAAAAACTACATGTAAACACGGAAAATCGCGGCAATTTCCACCGGAGCCCAACATGGAGCATCCGCAGATTGTTTTCATGCTGCTGTTTATATGGAGAGCATATCAACAGAATGTAGCGGGCGACGCATATCAATACATACTGAGACAACGTGCGGTAAAAAACGTTATAACCGTTAGTTAATTAATTCGTTAGTTGAGGAGTTGGGCATATGGCTGATGTAGGCCTAGGTAATGTTCATAGGATTTCATAATTACACTTCACACACTTTTCTAGTAATTATTTCATAAGCAGCTTTATAGGTTGCTTGCTTATTAATGTGTGTTTTTTATAGTGGTTTATAGTGGTTGCAGTGGTTTTATAGCTCATCCCCCAAGTCAAAAGGACAGATAACAAGGCATGTACACCGGCAGCATAAATAAGTTTACAGTGAACGTACCATTGTTATCAGAGTCCTCGGCATCCGCGGAGTAACTGCGGCTAGTATCCGCCTTAGCAGCCCCGGCATCGGCAGTGGAGCTCAGGCTCCCCTCATCAGGCGACTTATCCACCTCTTCCTCCGCATAGGACTCGACCACATCTACGGGGCTCACTATGGGTCTTGTGTTCAAGATACTGTCGAGATCCTCATACCAAATAAATGTCTCTTTGATACTTGGGGAGCTGCCGCTCTTCTGCAGCGCGTCGCGCACTTTTATGTATTGTTGTCGTAGTTTCTTCACCTTTATACGACACTGTTCAACACTCCGGTTAAATCCTAGTTGCTTCAGTCGGTCGCTAAAGATTTTTGAACACCTCCGCGTTTTTATGAACCTTCTCCAGCAGTTGAGAAATGTTCTCCTCTGCCCAGATATCCAGAAGGCATCTGTGTTCCTCATAGCTCCACGTTTGTCCCCTGCCGCTCATTTCCCCACCATTTGCAATCCTCTCCTCCACAACAAGAAATGACGCGCAAATACTACGCTATGTTTTGGTGCGGATTGCGTTCACACCAGCGGATTGCGTTCACACCAGCAATCCAGAGTTCGCAAGAAAGCTTTCCGAGACCACCTATTTTAGCGGACCAGAGTCCGGTTGTTTAGTTCACTTAAGAGGTCTCGGACTGCGTTCACACCGACCCAAATGAACCGCACCAAGCGGCCAAACGCACCAGGGTTCGATTCAACCGGACTATACAAGGCAGGTGTGAACGCACCCTTAAAGACCTTGGACCGGACCAACCCGATTTGTATATATCACAGCAAGCTCGTGAAAAAGACAAAACGTATTGTAAGAGAATATTTTCCTTTGATCTGTGTCTTTTGGTTGAGAGATTACCTTGGTGGAGCACAAGGACAGTGTGAAACTAGGATGATCTCCCGGCCGTATGTAATTGTCTGTCTCTCAATAAATATCAGTGTATTGACAGGCGAATCCAGTTTCCCTCATTTGATGATGCGCTCAACATTGCTGCAAAGAAGTTTTTACTTCACAATTGGCGTCGCGAACGGTTACCAACAAATCGTCGAGCTGGTGAGTGTAATTTCAAATCTATATTTTGACATTGCCTCGCCAGACTCTGTGATTGACGGTATAAAATTACCTGTGGAACAGATAGATGCAATATTTTTGGTTTCCTCTGTGTGTGTGCACGGCAAATATTCGGAGAGACCTTAAAGAGGGCATCAGTAATGTGGAACTTCGGTTTAAAAGCAATGTAAAGATTTGTACTGAAACGAATCGCCGAATTCTGGAGATTTCAACGGTTTAACTAGTTAAATCAACTCGCCTCGAAATCACCCTGTTGCTGCTGCAGGAAGAGGGTGTGGGTAATTCCCCTCCCCCCCCCCCTGTGGGCAGCAGCACACGAAACAAAGCACAGTGTCGTATTCTACTTAAATCGCACCATTATGAGTTTTGGAAATAAACATAACTCTTATTAGGATGTTACTAAATATTACGTCACGCTGTGTTTCATAAACTGAGGGGTTGTTGAATTTGGCTGTTGTTAAAATAAAGGGTACTGAATTCATTAAAAGTCTCTGCTCTCCGGATCGGGGAGGGCAGAGCACCACTAAATTAGCATAGTGGTTGTTGATTGAGAATAATGTGGTTATTACTCTTCAGCAGATTCCGTTCTTAGAATTAATTAAATTAATTAATATCTCTGCTCTCGGTCGGTTGAGCAGTTTTACCACTACATTTGCATAGTGGTTTTGATTGAGAATAAGGTAGTTTATTGCTCATCAACAGAATTAATGTTTAACAACACAGACTTGTATTTTCTGTTAATCACACCATAAGCTCAAGAACTAAATTGAGCTATTAAATGGGAAGGGTGGTGGCAGAATATTACATTCACACTGTGTTTAATAAACTTACGGATTATTGAATTGGATTTTGTTTAAAAAATAAATAAAAATAAAAATAAAAAACAATAAGTAAAAATAAGTACTGATATTTCCCTACCCCCGCTGAAGTTTCCCTAATTCGGATTAAAATTAAACTGGATGAGTTTAGCTGTCACCTGATATTTGTTGCGGGTTGTTAGAAATTAAAATCAATGTTGGTATGGCGTAATTTGAATTAAATACACTATTTAATTTAAATCAGTTTTATTCTGAAAAACCGGAAGTTCACTAACTATTAACTTAATACTTTTATTCTGAAAATTCTTCATTTCCGGTTAGCATGTGGCGAAATGCTGCATTTTCAAACCGTGAATCAAAGGTGAAATGACATGTGATGTTGTACACTGAGCACACTGGGTTTAGCACTCATTTATTACCGCTGAATAACGTTTATTAGGGAATATTTAAATAACCACAGACACCAGAATGATATAATTTAACAACAGAAAAAGGCAGAAATTGCATTGGACCCGCCCCCGACCAATAGGAGAAGACCTCCGATGACAACAGGAAGAGCAAGCCAAGGATTGACCTCTTTCTACCGGGTGACCTGGACTGACCGGGCGGATGAGGAGAACGCCTCCACTCGCACATTTCATTTTGTACTGTACACCACCACATCTTTTGTGTAATTAAATGCTGTTAACTTTTATAAGCTTCCCTTGACTCTTTTCAGTCTCTCCTGCCTTCGGGGTTATAGAATACACTAACATGGCGTCCCTGGGTGGGCTCTGAAGCGGGATAGAGCTGGAAGAGAGGGGAATGCTGCAAGCTAACTAGCATCACACTAGCCTGCAGAAAATGAGTTTTTGGCTGGGCCTAAACGAAAGGTGAGACAGTTACCTGTTTAATTCCGTGGTGATTGCGAGTGGTGTGGAGATTGTATATAGTGTTTCTATTCGTCTCTGTTGTATCTTCGGCGCCGCCCGATAATGTGAATATTACATATTAAGACCTTCTGGTGAGGCAGAATTTTATCTGGGATAGGGTTCACATTGTGTTAAATACCTCTGGGTAGGTACCAGACCTGATCTGTTTTACACTGGACTGGGTCCATTCATGTTAGTCTATATGTTCGATGTGTTAAACCTGCGTAGTCTGGTTTAATAACGTATATTGTGTGGAGTTTTTAAGCCAAAAAGTATATTTTTGTGTGATCTTCTAAGCCGAAACGATTGTGTACAAGATTGGTATGAGATCGGCTTTTAGGGTCAGCATCTATATAATTTAGAGCTAAGATAAATGAAGATTGTGTTTTGTATTGTCAATCAGTGTGGTTATTTATATGCAGATGTTGAGTGTTTCCATTGTTCCCCTTCCCCCAGTCACATGCGGTTAATGCTATACTGCTAAGCTAGCCAGTTAGCATTACTAGATGGTGAAATACTTCGAGTAAAGATACAACCGGTAACTACTGATAAAATACACAGGGATGGTGTAGATGAACGTTGAGAGTAGATTGAGTTGTTTTGTTTTTCATGCTTTTCAAAGAAAGTACTTTGAACTTTATATTTTGAAATAAACAGGAAGTATGTTTATGAACCGGAAGTACTAGTTGATACATTTGAGAGGAGTTACAAATAAAACAGCTCCCCTAGCGGACATAATAAGTATTACAGTTAATACATTCTTCACCACACAGATAAAGATTACATGTGGTTTCTTTGAATTGAAGTATTGTAGTTAACACATTTTATGACATTTGCATAATTTCATGAACTCAACTTGAGTATACACTGTCCACGGTTTATTTGGATTTGCACCATATTCCTATTTTTACAAAGTCAAAACCATACACTGTTCATTTTTATTTATTTGTTCAGATTTTAAAAAAATTGCATAATTTCAAAATTTTAATTTAATTTGTCTAATTTTGATTTTCCAATCTCAGTTTTACAACATTTACATTTATTTTTCCAAATTCTGTAAAAAAATTGAAAAAATTACAAGATTTTAAAGTTAAGTTCAGATGACATAGGATATCTTTATAAAGAATACAAGGGTACTATTCAGAGGATTAGTCATTCATTTTGATAAACTTAATAATATTATCGGTGTACTTAAGAAACATGTCGCCAGAGTTAAGAGCACTCACAGTGCCAGGCACAACTGCAGATATTAAGGCGAGAGTAAACATCAGATCAGATGCTTTAACGTGTCCAAGTCATAGACAGAAGACATGGAACCAAATAGAGAAACTGTTGGAACAGTGGCAAACGAGAGGATTGATTCCAGCAGATGATCAACCTGGACCAACGGAAGCCCATAGAAAAGCTGTAGTTGAACATGAGAATGCTGAATACCTACAACAGGAAAAAGCATGGATCAAAGCCGTACAAACCCCTTGGTATGGACCAGCTAAAAGCGCTATGAAAAAAGCTGAAAAAAGAAAAGTTAGGGTTACATGTCTGTTAATCCATCTGACATCCATCGCAGAAGATCTGCCAGTAAATGAAGACACAGCAGAAATGACAAAAGAGGCTCCACTTATCCAAACTCCAAAGCAGTATCCAAGCCTGACCGAAGTGTCTCCTCCAGACATATCAGAGAACAACCCTTCTCACCAAGCTTCGATTCAAGCCCCAAATGAGAAAGAATTGGCGTTTGAGGTAAGAATCCTATCCAGTGTCAACCAGCTGATGGAAGAACTCGGCAGAAGAATGGAAGCAGAACTCGGCAGAAGACACGAAGAGCTCGACAGAAGAATGGAGGAACTCGACAGAAGAATGGACGAGGAGCTCAACAGAAGCATTGAAGCAGAACTCATCAGAGGAATGGAAGAGAGACGAAAGGCAGATGAAGCCCATAATGACATTATTGAAGAAAGACGGAAGGCAGTTGAAGCCCATAATGACATTATTGCAGAAAGACAAAGGGAGGAAGATAAATACCAACTACTTCTGGCGGAGAGGCAACAAGACGATGTAAGATTCCAGGACATGATGGCAGATAGACAAAGGAGAGAACAAGAAGAACGAAGAACTCAAAGAAAACGCAGAACAAACTACTCTCCTGACTATTCCAATGGACGGGGAGATGAATATGACGACAGCGGTACACAGTCTGAAACCAGTAGACACTCCCCATACCATGAACAGTCACAGCAACAACGCAGTTTTGCATCTCCTCCTGAGAATAATAGTAGTGACGAAAACGAGCAACATTACCCTGGGACATGCCCCAAAACTAGAAGAACCAAGACAACTAAAAGAACCAAGACCGGTGCACATACCTCCATGCCATTGATAGCGGCTGGAAGAGGAGGATTTCAATACCAATCATGGACTCACAGGGACATGGAAGCATTAGTGTCAAAGCTACCTCCACTCACGAAAGGAGGTCAGAAGTGGGTTACTGATCTGGAGAAGTACACTGTCCAAGACCACCTGTGCTTGGGAGACATGAGGGCCCTGCTTGGACGGATAGAAGGAAGACTAGAGGCAAGAGCAGTAGATTCCGAGGCCAATTGCACGCACGACCCAGATGAAACTTCATTCAACAATATCAGGTCGAATTATTGGGCTGCTATTCGTCACATCTACCCGACAACACGCAATTTACATGCCCTCAACAGCCTGAGAAAAGAACCGGGGGAAGAAATGCATGCCTTCTTGAAGAGATGTGAAGGAGTGTGGGAGGACTGCACTGGAGAACGGCATGACGTTTCTCCGGCTGTTGTAATGTTGTGGAAGAACGCTGTCATTAAAGCCCTTCCCCGATCAGTGCAGGCAGGCCTGGGAGACGTGGTGGGATTAGACGCTAAACCCATTGAAGAATGGAGACTACATCTCATTCACTACGATATGAAATACCAGGCAACAAAGGGGGAAAATGATGAAGAAATTAAAACACTAAAACTAAGACTTTTGAAGATACAAGTAGCTGAGAAAGATGCCGAAGCTAATAAAAACAAGAAATCGACAAATCAGATGGCCATACTAGTAGAGAAGGCAGGGCGGACACCTCCAACAGTTCAACAAAGCGGAGGAGGAAGTGTATGTCCACAAAACCAGGTTCAGCAGACACCTGTGTATCTTCCTACGCAAGTACAGCCACAAGCACCACAGTATCTTCAACAGCAGACACCTGTGTATCTTCCTACGCAAGTACAGCCACAAGCACCACAGTATATTCAACAGCAAATACCTGTGTATCTTCCTAACCAAGTACAGCCGCAAGCACAGGTATACACTCCCATACAGCATCAACAAAAGGGACAATGGAGAGGAAAGCAACGATCAAGAGGAAGAAGGGATGATGGCTGCTTCATATGTGGAGATTGTAGACATCTGGCCAGAGATTGCCCCACTCAGCAATATCCACCACAAGGTAGCACCTCACAATACAGAGGAGAACCAGCGTTAGATTTTAGAAATATTGAGGCGGAAGCATATGCCAGGGCCATGACGAATATTTCTGTTGGATCAGGTGATTGGGTAAATGTAAAAATCCACAAGATGAACTTGTTGCAACCTGTATGGAGTGGACCATGGGAAGTTGTAGAACGCACTGCAGATGCGCTCCGGATCAAAGTTAAAAAAGGAACATGTTGGCACCTTCTTACACATTGTGTAGCCGTACCGCCACCTTTCCAGAAACGGCACGGCAGTTGGAACTGATTTTGGAAAACTGGTACAAAAAACAATAAGGAATTGAACATTTTTTACAACGACAGCACCAGGAGATGAGTAAACTCAAGAATCTGTAGTGTAAATACATTGAGAAAAACACATTTTACACTCGAACTGTTTGCACATCATAGACAAGGAAGTTAGACAATATAAATAAATGTTCAGCAAAAGTAATAAGTATGGTGGAAAGTAGACATAGGCCTACACTTGATTCAAATTTCATTACTGTGATCCAATTGGTGTGCTCTGCAGGTTTACTATTGTTCTAAATAACAGTGGGATTTAAAATATTGGAGAAAATATGGAGATGTTCTTTCGTAGTGTGTGGAATATGTGATGCTGGAAACATGTAAGTATTTCAGAGTTGTGTTGGGTAAATATGTAGCAATGGATGAAACAATTTTTAGAGTGAGTTTTTGTAATATCATTAGTAGACATTAATTATGTTGTTTAGATGGCATTTAACAACTAAGACAGATAGTATGATTAGAAAGAGACAGAGTGGAAAGGGTTGGATTTATTTAACCTCAGTGTGCTAGACTTCTTATAGGTAATGCGTCCCGAGACCTGGACTCCCCCTCTGAGTTAGAAAGGCTACGATCCCGACCCTCCAAACAGACAAAATACCTAACCCAACAGGAGACTCCTCCTTCTCCATCGAACAGACAGAGAACCAGAGCTGAAACAACAACAACAACAACAACAAGACTGCAGCCAGAACTATCTCCACCTGTGGCATCCAGAACCAAACAGCATGCTGACATACAGAGAGATACTCTCATCAGCCCCTCAGACAGGGCATGAAGTTCCAAGCTGAGCCACGAGATTTGGCACAAGAGCCGAGTGTGGGACACAAGAGCAGAATCCGCCCTCCATAAAAACAGCAGAGAGACTGTAAAGGAGGAGATGAAATGCAAAGCAGTGCAACAACAGTGGCACGATGGGGCTGCAGATGTGACTGGGCCAATGGCTGCCTAAAAAAGTTACAGGATGGATTCAACAGCTGATGGACTGAAGAGAAGACGGAATCAGAGGAGTTGGCATGGTCGATTAGAAGTGAGGAGGCCGGGGTCACGGCTTGAGAAAACCAGGGGAGGAGAAAAGGAGAACGGGAATGAGTGAGTTTACACATAAACACACTTATTCACAAAACGCACATTTAAATAACTTGAATTAACTTCATAAATACGTAAAGACAGATTAAAGTAAAATGAGAATCATCCTAAAACACACTGAGGGATAAAGGGGAAGACATGACAGAGTAGAACCATATTCTTCAATCTTTTAACAAATCATTCTTTAAGAGATTTTTATTCACGTGTGAATAAAGTAGTGATCTCATTTGTTACAATATTGATCACCATTAAAAGGATAGTTTTAGGAACCACTCTATAGGACAAATCTTTATTTGTATGGATAACGTTAAATGGAGAGCTGGTGCCAAGCCAAATATAAAATTCCAATCTAAAGTATTGATTTCACCATTGTAGCATAGTTATTACCATAAGAGGGCTTTAAGATGGAAATATAAAATGACTTCTGTTTTGAATCCTTGATAAAGGAGGGAGTAATTGTTGCATGTTCGGACACCCAAGGTTCCACACACTGCTAAAGAGTTTGACATTGTTTTTTAAGTAAACCCGAATTAAAGATAAATGAGTATAATGAGCTATGAAATGCAGAGCTACACAGATCCTAGTAATGTTTTGACTCAAGATAATAGTTATGTACACAAGTTTCTGAAATAGATCATTAGACATTTTAATACTAATTAGGTGTAAATGAATTGCAGTAGTAGTACTCTAAGGAAGTGAGTTTTGTACCAAGTTTCAGGAAAAGTGGGAGGCAGAAGTCCCAATGAAAAGTTAGAATCATCTTGAAAATCATAGTTGAAATCGTGAATGAATAAGGAATGGCGCTCCACATATGACATATTTTTGTAGATAAAGGGTACCCGCCTATGCTGAAATACCTCTGAAAAGACTCTGCAGAGCACGACATGGCCAAAAGACCGAGACCAAACGACCTTTGACCCTGACTGACAGTGTGACAAAAGCACTGTCCATGACTGACTCTGGGGTGTACCTGACCAAACCTGACATGACAACCAGACAGTGTGAGTGTGAATGAATGCCGGCATGTGATCAGTGTAACTGCATGATTCTAAAACAATAACTAACCAAGCATGTTTTTGGACTAACATATTATTTTGGAGCTCCAAGGGAAACGAGAGGTTTCCTAAAAATTCCACAAAAAGGGGAAACCGCACATGTGACCCGTTTCTAATCTACTTGATGATATTTTACTCCCACATGAGTTGGCGGTTTGCAAATGTAAAACTAAAATCTGAAGATTCTGTTTCTTTTAGGCCTGAAGGACGGAGAGGAACACTTCTTTTCACTGAAGTGTTTACTGTGGAAATAATGATAATTGATGTAAAATTGTAAATAATGTTCGTTATGTCCCTAACCAATTACCTGACAGTTTTTTGTTCCCCTCCCCATTACAGGGTTTTGTTACACATGAGTTCATGTGTAAAAGGGGGGAGTATGTATAATGTCAACATGGCTGTAAAATTCACAATTTAAATGTTTCTTTTAAGGATTGACAGAAACCTTCCGCCCCAACCCAGATGTTCAAACTGAGCATTGAATGATAGTTTTATAATTAACCTGCTCCATATCTGGGGATAAGATACTGTTTGATGAATGTTGAGATGTTTCTAAATATTGATTGAATTATAACAGGTAACACAGAAGCAGTGGCCAAGGGGCTACTGTGAGAGATGTAATTCCAGAATAGAATACCGAAGAAGTTGACCTGTGATAGTTAGGCAATTTTGTAATATTTTAACAGACATTAGAGTAACTGAGGTTTGAAATGTAGAAAGAACATATTACAGTTAAGTTAAGCTAAAACATAGTAATGTAATGATACCGAATTTAATTTAGACAACATATTGTAACTAGCCTGGTAAAGAATTAGAAGTAAAAGCCATAGACTTTATTGTTTAGTTCATTATGGGGATATACATTTAATTTAAATTCATAATAGAAAGACATTTGATGACCGTATGTTGGAATTCTGTATTCATTTTTCAGCTTGATAATAGACAGGTAGAAGCCGTATTGCCAGGTGCAATCGATGGGATTTCTGCACACGTTCCAAGCAGAGAAGGACGTACCTTATAGGACAGATACACTCAGGAAATAATTCACTCTGACAGCATCATGACTTTAGTTGTTTTTGAATCCATAATGAAATTGTATTACATAACGTTAGTGTGTGTCTTTACCACAAACAGGAATAGTTCATAGTTATATTTAGATTTGAGAAATATTACAAGGATTTTATTTAGTTCACCATGAAGATGTTTTTTGTTTGTAACATATGCCCAGTAGTAAGATTCAAATATCAGCAGGTTCTGAATTATTATTCCTCTGTCCCACAACCAACAAGAATGTGGATGGGGAGAACTATATCTACTAGAACCAGCAGAGATTCATAAATTACACCAGAGACACAGTAAAAGTAAATAAAGAGTAATATTTAGCTATTTTCAGATAGTTTAAGCCTTCTTATACTTTGTAAAAGAACAAGTGCCTTTACACCAGATACAGTAAGAAGATTATTTATGATGTGAAAGGAGGGAGTTAGACGTTTTCCATACCAAGCTAATTGCTGCTATTTTACAAAGTGACATTAAAGGTTTAAGCTAGAAGTTATGCACAAATGAAAAACTTCATATTTATGATGAATATGTATTCTTATTTGTATTTTTTTACTTTTATGAGTTATGTACCATGCAATGTTCGGATGAAGAACTAATTGATTTCAATATTATTTACATACCTTAAAGGGTATGTAAGGAGGGATTGTTAGAAATTAAAATCAATGTTGGTATGGCGTAATTTGAATTAAATACACTATTTAATTTAAATCAGTTTTATTCTGAAAAACCGGAAGTTCACTAACTATTAACTTAATACTTTTATTCTGAAAATTCTTCATTTCCGGTTAGCATTAGCATGTGGCGAAATGCTGCATTTTCAAACCGTGAATCAAAGGTGAAATGACATGTGATGTTGTACACTGAGCACACTGGGTTTAGCACTCATTTATTACCGCTGAATAACGTTTATTAGGGAATATTTAAATAACCACAGACACCAGAATGATATAATTTAACAACAGAAAAAGGCAGAAATTGCATTGGACCCGCCCCCGACCAATAGGAGAAGACCTCCGATGACAACAGGAAGAGCAAGCCAAGGATTGACCTCTTTCTACCGGGTGACCTGGACTGACCGGGCGGATGAGGAGAACGCCTCCACTCGCACATTTCATTTTGTACTGTACACCACCACATCTTTTGTGTAATTAAATGCTGTTAACTTTTATAAGCTTCCCTTGACTCTTTTCAGTCTCTCCTGCCTTCGGGGTTATAGAATACACTAACAATTTTCATGCCTCTGTGCATGGCTTAGTCTTTCTATCTGTATAGCCACTGGTGTAAAGTAACTAAGTTCATAAACTCCACAAGTCCTATACTTGGGCACAATTTTGAGATACTGGTACTTTATTTGAGTATCTAAAATGTTTTGCTGCTTTATTTTTCTACTCCACTACAGTTCAGTGGTACATGGTGTACTTTTATTCCACTACATGTATTAATACCTTTTAGTTACTTTCAGATCTGGATGAATGATGTGAAATCTAATCAAGTGTTGAATCAGACTTTAGTTCCACCTGGAGTAAATCCACCAGCTACCCTGCAGTATACAAAGTCATTCAAACTAGCTGCACCTTTACCCGCTTTGAGAACACTTTCATGATCAATCATTATAAAACATATCATATATAGTATTCTGAAATAAACCAATCTGCACAGTGACTACTTCTACTGTCGCTATTTTCACTATATTTTGATGACAATACCTTTATACTTTTACTTGAGTAACATTTTGAATGCAGTACTTTTACTGTAACATAGTATTCCTACACTCTGGTACTTCTGCTCTGAACACCCCGTTCTAACAGCTGTTCTTCAGCGGTCCAGTCTGTGCCACAGTCACTCCGGACCACACAGCTAATATTAACGAACACATCCGTAGGCAGTAATGTACATGAACGCGTTCATATTTTGGGCGAACGTGAACTGAACGTACTGTATTTCCGCTAGATGAACGTAATTGAGAACGCGTTCATTCTCAGCGCTGTACATAACGGCGTTCAAGAGTGCGTTCATTCTCAGCACTGTATTATAACGGCATGGTGTTGTTGCAGGAAGTCCCGACGGGGAATACTTTTGCGGTAGTACATCTCTATATACATCGATACAACATTACGTGTTGATAGAAATCATCACATAATGAAATAAGACCCCACGGTTTGATGATTGACAGGTGTGTGGGCTATCTTCCATTTTGACACACAGAACAAGGGGGGGCGATCCACCCGTATCCAAAAATGTAAAGTAATTCAAACAGACTCGTCCCTCTGTGAGGAGCAGCAGGTTCAGCTTCATTTAAATATGTCGTGCAGTATTAGATGGATTTATTTTTTTCATCTCAAGAGAGAATGTGTATTTTATGTTAGTATTTCAAAAATCTCCTGGGGGAGAATCCCCCCAGACCCCCTGCGGGGGTTGGGTTTTCAGCATGTGAACTCTTTCACTTGTGAGGAAATGGCAGGATTGGCTCCAGGTCGCCTTTTTATTTACTACAAGACAAATGTTTTTATTTTATTTTAATTTCATACAGTTCAATTTGGATTGAGACAGGGAAATATTCTAAACCTCACGCGTGGCGTTTCACTGACAAGGGGGCGATATAGCGTGTATGTAATTACATTTCAAATACTGATTTGAGCCCCACCACTGTATGGGTTAGCCCTACCATAGATTATCTATCGCAAATACTCGGGAGCCGATAAGTCAATAAGTTGCTTATCGCGACAGGCACACAATAAAACAGTGGAAACAAACATGTGTTTGACTTTCATTATTTAATGAAACTGTGTGCCCTTTATAGTCTGTGTCCAATATTGTGTATTTGTATATATATATTATATATATATATCCTAAATATATGCTAAGGTCCCGCTACGGACACGATAGCAGTCGCTTCGTGCGCATGTGTGTAATTAAACCCATGATATCAAAATCTCACTCCAGCCAGGTACCCAAAGTTAGCAACCCTGTCCATACCCCAATTATATTTTATTGATGACAAGTTGCATCACTGCCTGTTATCGTTTTTCATCACGGAGCTGGAAAAATGGTGTATTGATTACTGATCTGTGCAAGTCCAATTTGTTAACTGACTTTGGTTCTAATGTTAATGTTAATTTGATTTCAACCCATAAGTAATTATTTAAATTAACTCAACATTCCACATGATGGATTAGTGTTCCACATTTTTCCCACTAATTTGTTTATGATTAGGCCAATGGTAAAGAGAGACATTGATGACCCTGTGTCCTTTTTGTTAGCACGTGGTTCCATTTTGTCTAATGGCGTTGGACAGCTTCACTAAGAGTCACCCAGTTCTACCCTGCTACAGTCCGGCTGAGTGCAGTCACAGAGATGCTATGGCTGCTCTACATGACATTAATGGTTTGGTCCGAGAATGGACACCATTTCCTGCTCCCAGAGAGAATGACGCTCCTCACACTGAACAATACAGCCATTGACACTGTCTCACGTGGGTCTGCTCCCCCCCACCGAGCCATGAACTGGAAGCTGGAATTCTGCTCTGAACACTTGGAACTGTCACACCAGCACCAACCCTTGGGTCAGTTAGATGAGACTAACGGCTTCACTTAGGGCATATGGGTCAGAAATATGACTCTCGTTACCATGGAGTGGGTTGTTTGTTTTTTTAAGGCTATTCATACTGCTATGCAGAGTGAAGAGCCCCTACTATTTTAATAAATAGGCCTGTCAGGGGCCTCTTACTGTCTACTTCTGCATGTATTCACATTATATGGACCATGTTTACACCTGTTGAAACTAGGGCTGCACGGAACTCAGGCTACAATACAACCATGTTGTTCTGCTCTAACGATTCAATTTATAAATTCTACATCAAAATAGTTCGTTTTTATTGTTTCCAATGATAACGTCACCTTAAGTGGAGGAATGCAAACCTGTTTTAAAATGTAAGGTTTTGAATTTCTTTGACATTTCTCAGTAATGACACCCTCAGACGCCCACTATCATTTATGCCAGTGGTTCCCAAACTTTGTTGTGCCCAAGGCACACCAAAGGACAAGTAAAAAAATCTCAAGGCACACCTATTGTGAAAAGATAGCCCTTATAACACGTGTTATCACTCATATTATGTAAAGTATCTGTAAATGTGCATAATTATTTACTAATGCCAAATAAAATGTGACAAAGACAACTATATTACGAAATATTTCCGAAATTAATTTGAAACTTTATCAAATTAGGCTTCATCAAAGCAGCAACACACTCATTTATACCAGACAGGTCACAAAATAGAAAATGAGGCAAAAGAAACTCAGCAGAAATTCAGCACAGACAACTGTCAATGCAAGGAAGCTGCATTGTCCATGGTCCAGAACTACAAATTATAAATGTATTACTTTAAAAAAATGTAATATATTACACTACTTCGTTACTATCTACATAAAGTAACTCGCTACTTTACTCGTTACTTTCCTCGCCGAGCACGTACAAACTGCGCATGCGTGAGTGGCAATAACTTTCCTTACCAGCAGGTGGCGGTAGTCAAGCCCCCAGGTAGTGCGCCGGACTCAGATGAAAATATTCGTGCTGGCCAGACGGCGGTACTACACTTCCGGTTTGGTTGCCAGGCCCGAAAACACTTTTCCCATTGACTTACATGGGGAAAGAGTGGTCTGTAACTCGTTGGATAATTTTTTTAACTAAATAAACTACCCAGTATGAACACTTGTATAGCCCTTATTAAAAAACATTCGTTCCTCAAGTTGTAAAACATTTGCTAATAACGTTATTCTGAGAGTTATTTCCCTCTGCATTATGAACGCGCATCTAATCCACGGGACCGCGCAGCCCGGCACGTTCATGTTACGTGTCCCGACCAATCAGAGCACACTGTGCTCACAGGGAGGGTGCTGGAGCCAGGCTCTGGCTGGAGCTTTTGGAGCTACAACGAGCGTTAAAGGCAGAGAGTGAAATTCAGTGAATACACGTAGTTTACAGAGATGCTGTATGAGGAACCAATGTGAGTTGCGTTTATCTTTACCCATGGATGCACAATGGGAATGGATCCATATCGTCTTACTGCCATCCCACGGAGCTGTAATAATGGATATATTGCACATGTTTGCTGTAATTCATTGTCATACTACATGGGCTGTATGATTGAATCTTGTACCGTAAATGTTGTATTAAATGGAGTTAATATTACCGATATCACTAGATCATTACTAGCTAGCCGCTAGCTGCTAACTGCCGCCTCGTTCATATCAAATCCATGGCGGTAGTGTGTATTTGTCATTTAATACAGGCAACAACCGGAAGACAGAGAAGAAGAATAGACTGCGTGATATAAAAATAATGGGCATACCTCCACCCCTCGATAGTTATCGCTGACTCAGCCATGTTTATGCAGCACTGCACGTGGAGATGTGGACGCGCAAGTCGCGCAGATTACGTACATAAACCTACAAAGTACTGATATAGTAAATTAAAAAAATAAATGATTATTTTTGTGTAGTTGTATATTGAAAAAATAATGTATGGTTGTCACAAAATCCCACGGCACACCCGGACTTGCCTCACGCACACCAGTGTGCCGTGGCACACCATTTGGTAACGGTGGTAACTCAGATGCTCACATGGACTTGTATGTTTTTTCCTTCATATCTAACAGAAATAAGAGAGAAAGAGATGGGAAAGTGAGTAAAGAGGGATGGGAAGGAGGAGAGATATTTGCGAGTTGCATACTGACTCTGAGTTTTCTCGATTAATAGCTTATATAGACAATACCATGCTTAAATAGACTCCTAAGTTATTATTTCATATGTGACAATATGTAAGAAAAGGGAGGGAAGAGTCAAATTATATTGAGAAATTGAGCAATTGATTTCATATTGGAACATTCATTTCTCAAACCTATGTTTTATGGAAGAGGAAATGTACTTCTGATAAACTAATCCTTGATCAAACGGTAAATGGTGAATTAATATAACATCTAGAATCATTGAGAAAGGGTTATTCCACAGGGACTAGCTCACATTTAACTTAAAATAACATTTATCTGCTTTGGACTGATGAGTATATGATTCTTGCATGTTAAATGACTAACACAAACCTTACATTTATAATGTGCATGTCTCAGGAAGGCTCCCAAATCATTCTGAGGGGGCCTATCCTATTTTTGTAATTGAATGATAATGTGCTAATCCATTACCTTGAGTTGTCTGCACTCAGGAAAACATCCCTATCAAGTGTTAACCCAATAACTAGGACAGCTCTGAAGGCCAAGGGTCAGAGAGAGAGGATCACACTCTGCGGCTGCAGAGAGCAACTTATCCACGGGCAAGGAGGTCGTTCGAGATGAGAGGATTCTAATCTTCAACTTTCTGATGAGATGGGATGCTTCTTCATTTTCGCTCGCAGGACGAGCGATGGCTTCAGAGGTCGTCATACAAGGTTTTCATGTTTCTTGGAGGAGCAGATGTTTTCATAACCTCTCCCATCACGGGGGGGGGCATCTGGATGTGCCATTTGGAATAGGCAGGTGCACTGCTCTCAAGCAGATAGCAGAAAGAATACAGGCAGATGAGCCTCTGTTTCACTGGGAGATCATAAAGTGCTCACTGAATTGAGCCACAAAAGCAGAGCAATTGGGGGGGACTGAGATATGGCGCTCTGATGAAGAAGAGTTTTGAGCCAATCAGCACCTCAGTGCTAATCTACAGATAATTGAGTTATGGCGCTCTGATGAAGAAGAGTTTTGAGCCAATCAGCACCTCAGTGCTAATCTACAGTATCAGGATGCCTTTACACACCAGACATTCTGTGTCATAAAGAGAGGAGGAAAACATGTCTTCTAGCTCTCGTACAAAGATAACATTTGAATTGAATGACCAGATGATTACAGATGTACAATTAATGATTGTTTTTGTATTCCCAATGAACAGATATGTGTTAAATAGTGGTGATAAATATATTTAATCAGATTACACTTTCACACTAAACTAATTAATTAATTGATATTTTCAGATTTATAGGGTATTGAACAATAAGATATTTCTAATATTATAACAGACAATGTTACTATCCTTAATCATTACCAGGTAAAATGTACAACGAGGAAACCAGATTACAAGGCTCCCAATTCAGCGATTGAAATTGATTACAGTTGATGCTCTGAATAAAGAACTGATGTTTTGATTTTTTCCTTTTCAGGTTGTTATTCAATAAAATGTCTGATTCTTCCTTTTCAGATTGTTAAACATTTTGAGAATTGTTTAGTTTTCCTTTCAGATTTTGAAATGACATAATGATTGATAGTTGAAGTAATGTAATGATGTTATCATGCCTTACTCTTGAATAAAGCGTAATGAAGTAAACGTAAAGTAATGTTAAAGATTGAGGACACTGTAACTTTACAGATTACAGATTGATCGATTCATCACTGTGAATTTATACCTTAACTAGGAACCTTAGCTGGATCTCTCATGATTCTGATTTAATACCTCAATTGGATTTCTTATAATCCTAAATTCTAATTGTGTTTTTAATAAGTAATTGCCTTGAAGTAAATCTTTGAGATGTAAACTGATTTAAAATTTGTGTTTGATGAATGAGATTAACTGAGTGATAAATGATAAAATATCTTATTCTTGAAACATATATTTTGCTATAATATTGTTGTATTTCACGTGTTTATTATTGTGCTTTTTGACAAAAGATGCCAAGCACTGAAGAGAGATGATTTTTATTATGATTGACTGTGTTCAATCATGGTGATTGAAATGTTTTCAATCTTGTTCTATTTTTAATGTAATGAATGTATCTGAGCCCACCCAACTCTGAAGACGCTTATTGATTTTAAGTATTGACTGAAATATTCTTAGACTAATGTTAATTGGTTATCAATAGATTGATAAAAAGAGTGAATCTGTAAGAGAATATTTTCCTTTGATCTGTTTATAGAGTTTCTTATTGTTTTATAGAATCTGTGATACTGCAAACATCTGCTTGTAGTCAGTCAGAGACTCCTCTGTAGGTTGAGGTCACAGGTCAAACGCTTCTCCTATGTCCGTGGGGGGTTGACCTGGCAGCATCTCTTTGAGACAAGCAGACCATTGTCTCGCATCGGCTATTGATTATACGCGGGCTTTCTGGGAGCCCGCCTCTCCTCGTGTTGGTTAGATGTTTTGTGTCTTTTGGTTGAGAGATTACCTTGGTGGAGCACAAGGACAGTGTGAAACTAGGATGATCTCCCGGCCGTATGTAATTGTCTGTCTCTCAATAAATATCAGTGTATTGACAGGCGAATCCAGTTTCCCTCATTTGATGATGCGCTCAACATTGCTGCAAAGAAGTTTTTACTTCACACGTATCAACGAGGCAGGCTTCTCACGTAGCTGGTACACCAAAGGCATGGCTAGCTGGATGCAAACAGGTAAATGCTATCTTTTGTTTCCCATGCTTGCTCTTCAAACAGCCGGGGACAAATACGATCTGTTCAGAAACTAGACAAAAGTAAAAAAAGTACAAACCACAGACTGTCTGTGTCATGGAGAATACAGTCGCTGGTTTATTTATGTCTGTATAGGCCGTTGTTGTGAGTGTGGACGGTCGGAGCATATATAACGTTAGCTTAGCCAAGCTCCATTCAGAAAACAAGCATTCTAAAAGGTTTTTTCGCCTGCCGTCTGTCTGCAGACTTGTCAAAGCATTAATTCATGGTTTTTACTAACCGGGATCAGTATGTTGTTACGTCGGCATTATTTAGAAACGTGTATTACAATTTAATCACGGTAAAATATATTCATTTTGTTGTAGTTGTAGCTCCCGAGCCAGCGCGTCTTGTTTGAATGATGCGAGTGAACACAGCTGGCAGCCGCGGTGAAACTCGAGCGACTAGAGCGATGTGATAGGAGCGTTTAGAGCGAAGCGAATATTCGCATCGCGTCCGGTCTGAATGCAGCATTAAAGCGAGCTCCGCGCTGCACTGGAAACGCGCCATTACATCACCAGAAGTCCTAATTTAAGGGGTAATTTCTCCCCCAAAAAATTGTTTTACTCACTATATCAACAGCCCCACCAAAAATATTTTCCACCAGCCGCCACTGTGTGTACACATATATCACTTAAATTATTCAATACATCCTTTGTACTGAAGTATTCAAAAGTAAAAATTACATGTTTAATATAAATGATTTGCTGTGGCCAATTGTTTTCATTGCATTTACAGACTCGTGTAACTCTCTGATACCACCCAATGAATGCATTGACATACACAAAACAGATAGCAACACCTATAACAACTATTTAAAAAAAGGGGCTGTATCGACCTATATAAAGTATATAAATATAGTTTTTTTTTTCAAAATACCAAAAAGATCCTGCATTTTAGCCATGCCTCATTTCGCTCTATTTGCTCTTTCCAGCGCTGTTTTTTCAGGGGCTGATTCTGTGAGCTGCAGCTGACCACGCCCCCCTGCAGGAGAAGGGAGCGTGCTTTGAGATCAGCTGCTAGGCTGCAGCAGGGAGAAGAGGGGGAGAAAAAGAGATCTCCGTCCTCCGTGTTTTATTCTTATAGAAGTAAGAAGAGAAGTAATGGGGCAGAAACCCTCCTTTTTACGCAGCGGTCCAGACATAGACATCAGACGGCGACACATATTCAGTTGCCAGTTACTTTGGCATTAGGGCAGGGATATCTAGATACTTTCCAAGGTTTGACACAATGAATTGTGCTACTTTTAAAGCAAGCAACGATGTTTTCAAATATGTAATCAAAAAGCTCCTCAAAAACACGATCGAAGCAGTTCCTGCCGTTGTTACGTTAGTACAAACAGTAACAACGGACTACTTTTCTTAGCGGATGCATGTCAATTTAAATCAATACATAAAACTATTTTTTAAATCAATAAAATCATTATCTAAATCCATAAAAGCATTTAAATTAATATTGGGAGTCATGTTGTTACTTTGTTGAGAATGTGGCCATGTGTAATAAGCGGGATAATGTGCACATTGCATAATGTGCCTTCATGCCGATTTAGATCCCTCCGCAAAAACAAAACAAAAAACGGCTCGTTCGCGGGCGAGAGCCGGCTCCCGTCGTTCACTTAAAAGAGCCGGCTCTTTGAGCCGGCTCGTTCGCGACCGACACATCACTAACAACTACCTCTCTGTCTGACTTCGCCAAGCAGGTAAGGTGCTGCACCGCATGCCTCTAATATTTTAATGTTTATTGCAAGTAAATCAGTTGTAGTCACATATTTTTTTAAAGCACGAGCTAGCTAAACACATATTAGCTTTACTTGACCGGGGATATAGTGCAGTGATGAGTCCTACAACTCGGAAGTGAGTTAGCATTTTACAACTATTGGTTCCCTCGTATCAGAGTCAATGGGATTTCTCCATAGGATTTTGGAAAATAGCTCGTAATAAGATCTGTGGAAAACGAACCTGTTAGATAAAGGCACGTTTTGTTCAGCCGGATAATCTCCACATATCTACCCTACTTTTATAATTTTCGAATCATAAATCTAATGGCCAGAAGCAAAATGCTAACGTTATGCTATTGTCACTACCCGATCTGCTGCTCTGCCCGATCTGCAGTGCGCATGTGCGAGATGGACAACTCCGGACGGCAACCCAAGTAGGACATTTGACACAGTGGCTTTTGGCAAAGCTCAAAAAGAAAACTCGAGAGAGATGAGTTATTGTTATTACAACGTGACTTTACTATTTAACAACTCTTTTTATTGGGTTATTTTATTTGGGGTTAAGTACATTGTCAGAATAAGTGAGAAATGGATTTAACTTCTGTTAGACAGCTATATGCCATACATTTTTGCATACATTTACAGCATGGGCGTCGCCTGGGGTAGGCATCCGGGGCTTTAGCCCCGGATGTTTTTTCTTTAGCCCCGGACAAATTCTCCCTCAATAATATAATACATTAACCGTACTTCACCATGGATGGCAGAATTGTAATTTCCCGTGTTCAGTGAATGCAACAGAGGCAACCACCAGACCAATCCGAGAGTTGCATGGAAATAAACGTGTTTTATTGGCTGACCTCTCCTCTGTGACAGTGTTTAAACTTTCAGCCGCGGACGCGGAGTTTCTGAAGATGGACATTAGACATTTTTTAAATAAAAAATACGGCAATTCTCAAGTGGTGGCTCACACAACAACCCCAGAGCCACCACCTGAGCCAGGTGAACAAGGTATGTAAATGTCAGTAAACTTACAAGTTATGTCAACATGTAAGCAAAGCATAAATTATAGCTACGTTGACGTTACTTTGAATCGCGGGGGTAAGCTAAACCGTTAGCAAGTAGCTATAGCTAGCCAGATATATTAAATAAACACTTTGTCATAACATCTAAATGTTGTGTTTTTTAGCGTTACCTGGTGATTTCAAAGAAAGCTCTCTGGGAAATGTTGACTTACTGTCAGTGTTCGACATGAAGCTAGAAGCTACCTTACAGTACACAGTTGATCCGGAGTCCTGTCAGTTAAAGTGTTTCATAGTTAGCTTAGCTTAGCTAAGCATCAACCTAGCACTGAAATATATGGATGTTATATGACGGTATTTCTGAGGAAAAGTCAGCTGAAATGGTGGCATAGTTGCCACTGCTTTACGTGTCAACAGCATGTTTGAACGTATTTGCAGCAGTAAATGTGGCTGTTTGGCCACTGACGTTGCCATAACAACACCTGAATTTAAATGTGCAACCTCTTTTTGTGACAGATTTTTGCATGAAATTATAATTCTTCTGATTGATATTCCTATTGACAGCTAGTTTCTATGTGTACATTATGAGATGGACAGCCCGCTAACAAGCTTTCAGATCAAAGCTAATCCAGTGGGGCTCCTGAAAGGGGGCAAGGGACACTATGCTCCCAAATATTAAGCCTTGACCCCCATCTTAAAATTGATATGATCACAAAATGATCTGCATTGTCGGAGGCCTTTTTTCCTCATTATCATGTCAAATTGTACAGCTTTCCTTAGTTTTGAATGCAGAAAGAGGACTATATTAGAGTATCAAGTGAAAATGACTATATTAAAGTATGAAGTGAATATATTAAGTGAATTACTCAAACTGCATTTGTATAGGAATGATTATGTCCTATTGGCAGATAACTACTCTAACAGTGATATCTACAAGAGATGTACATTTAACTATTTTCAATTGGTTAGTATTACATTTTGTGACAGTGTGGTGACACTCATTTTAATGAAGACACATTTGTGTATCTTGAAATTCATTTATTTGACAGAGCTGGAAACTGATTGACTTACATACTTGTTTGTGTTTACCTACACAGTCATCACAGATGAGCCAAACAGAGTAGAGGATGAAGAAAGGAGAACAGGAGAAAGGGACACACAAGAAGGAGAAACAACAGACAAGAACGACAATGGAGACAACAATGAACAGGAACACCAGAACAGACAAGAGTCAATGGGTAACATGACTGATTTAGGGACTGCAGATACAGGGCCAAGGCAAGTGAGACATCACTGCTTTCCATCCAGCATGTTTGGCCAGCAAAAGAGATCATTTCAACCGCAAACAGCAAGTGATGAGGGATTATTATTTCCTCCTTCCATCCCTTTTTTCTGTTTAATCTGATTACTAACAATTTCTAATAATTTGACATAGTTTATGATTTAATTGGAAAATAAAGTGTTTTTAAATAATAAACCCGTTTCTGATTCTGATTCTTTGATTTTTGTTGACATATGGGTGTTGAGAGGTGTATCCATATCTCTTAATGTTGCTCTCAAAGTGCACAAGATTGATGCTTTTAACTTCAACATTTAAAAAAATTCTTCCTGGGGGACCCCAGAGGTGAGTTCCCTCAAAATAGCACTTTATCTCTGCTTATGTAACTCCGGTGTAGTGTCCCCTCGGCAACAGATCACTCAGAGCTGGTGATTACTTTCCTGCATTTCAATGGACAGCATAAAACGACACGTGAGCTGGGGTCTGGTGCTCAGATTAGCTATTGATGATCACGTTGATAAATCATATAAAACCAATCACACAAAAACATGTTGCTGTGACTGTGAGCATTAAACAATTAACATTAAACTAAACAAACACAACAGTACGTTATTGTCCTTATAAAATAAAAACATACATTTTGTCCACCGAGATAATACAGGCACCTTACCCTCAAGAAATCCTCACGTGCTATGAGAATCTCCCACAATCCATTGCCGTAACAAAGCTAATGCAGACACACGTTTGTGACACCAGATGGCGCAATTGTGTATGTGCGTGTGGGGAGTCTTGCAGTAGAAAATTCGACTGTAGCGCCGCCACTGTGGGCTAAGCCCCGAATGTTTCCAGGTCCAGGCAACGCCCCTGATTTACAGTAAATATGTATTCAGTATGATAGCTGTCTAACAGAAGTTAAATTCAAGTTAGCTGTTAAATTGAAATAAATAAATATATCTGAAATAAATGGCAATAAATTGACAGCGAGCAAATAACTAATTACCTTTAGAAGTACACCAAAACATAACTGCTAACAATGTAAATGTTGTGTTGGAAAAAAAGTTAATGTAAGAAAATGTTGAGTTAAATACTTTTGGCACTGTATATACAAAGCTTGGAAAAAGGCCTATTGTGGCTGTCATACTTGCATACAGTGGCAACTAATAGTATTGTGAAGAAATGTCATGACAACCATCTACAGACTGTTACTGCACGCTGATTATTGTGGTCCTATTTAGGACAAAACGTTCAGAGCTGTCCTTGTTCCAGTCCGCCCCTGATTGATTAGTGCTTTAACTCGTAATTTACCCCAATGTTAAAGCTTGTTGATGATATGTGAGATTGTAAATTGTCATGCATTCAAAAGTGTTAACTGTATTTTTTCCTTCAACAGATTCCAAACCAAAGCAAGATCAAACAGCACTTTTTCTAGTTCTTCTCTTCTCCCTCCTCAGAGCTATATTCCCTACATTTCTTCCTGTCTTCTCCCCATTCTTACCATCTTCATCTCTGTCTCTTTACCACTTTCTCTTTTGTATTTATAAGCACACACACACACTAATTGATGTTCCTGAAATGGCTGCTAAACAAGGCGAGGGACAGCTAGAAGACGCCATTTTCCTTGCCGATTTACTTTGTAAACAACTAAAGGTAAATTGTTTAATTTCAATGGTATTGGTTTTGTGCCCGATGTACTGATTAGGTTGATTGATTATGTGCTTGTAATTCAAAGTGAATAGGAATAAACTGGGAATGAAAAGCAGCTTGTTGTGATAATGCATGACTACTTTATTGAAGGAGGAAGAAGACAGGGCCAGAGCAGCATCTAGCAGGAGCAGAATCCGCTGAGTAGGCAAAGATGCTCAGGGGTGTCCTCTAAAAAGGAGGAGCAGAAGTGGGGCAACCTGCCGACGTACTAAAGGTTTGTGCATGTATACAGGTATTCATGATTAACATATGTCGTTTTTGTTTTGATTGTTCGCAACATGATTGGTACAGCATGTTTCAGCTTAGAGAGGTATTGAACAAATATCTGTTATTCAGTCGTACGTATAAAAATAGGCCATTGTAATAAATAGTTAGAGTTGGTTAGAACTGTTAGAACTCTTTTAATGCATAACATTTGCCTGCGATTGCCTCCTGTTCTCTGTAATTATGATCTGTTATCAATATATCTATTATAATTATTATTTTTCAGTCAGAACTGTTGCCATTGACAGTCCAGTGACTGTGGAACCAGCGGGAGCAACCTCTGCAGTACCCCCTCAGCTTGTTGGTAGGATGACATTTACTATCATTGAAAGTTAGGAAATGTGTCAACATAATCAAACGAATACGTGATGCAATATGATTATGCTGTTGTGATGCTGAACATTTTCTTTTTTGTTTGTTTCCAGAAGATGAGATTCAGCAATTGCAGCAGCTTTTGGTTGAAAAATAAATAAATGAATGAATCTACTGGTTTCATAATTTGAACCAAAAGTGGTGTATTTTGCACAATTTTTTATTTATCTTTTTCTAATTTTCTTATTATGTCCTATTTATATTATGTTGCACTGTTGGAGGAGCTCGGGATCTAAGATTTTAAATGCCAAAATTACACTGTAGCTAGCATCTGATAACAAAAACCCTTGAACCTTAGTGGTGTTTATTTCCACGGAGGTCAGTTGCTAAGCGATCACACAACGTCACGTCCGGTATTTCCACAACAATGCAAATGGATTAACATCGATTTAATACATTAATGTAGCCTTTGTTTCTGCTAAAAGAGGTGTCGACCAGCTGGGGCCACAAGAAAATCGGCGAGATCGAGTGTGACGATTACATTTTTTTATTAAAAATATCAAATTTGGACAATAAAAACCGACCAATAGTCGCGGTAGAGCATTTGCTTGGCACTTCCGGGTATTTCTCCACTGGTTGGGCCATGTTAACAATACCGTGTAACTGTCACGTTTGAAGGGACGAAACCGTGACATCTTCACGTCTCCCAGCATGGTAAATCGTCACATGTTCACGTCTTGCCGTGATACCGGGTTGGTTTTTTGGGTGGAGATGAAACAAAAATATGTGTGGTGGTGTTATGAAGAAATGTATTACACACTGTTAAGAGAAATTAGAGAGTTTGTTTATTTTATTATAACTTATCAGCCTTGTTCTGATGATTTCAGATGTATTGGCATGAAGTCCAAAAATTACACTCAAAGCATCAACAAACCAGCTATCACAGACAATTCATGGTAAAATCCCATGCTGGAATTACGGGAGGCAGTTGGGTTCAATGTTGTGAATTTGTGTTTATTTTATTTTTTAAACGTTAAAGTTTCCAGATTCGTGAGAAGTGAGAGAAAAGTGTAAGCGCATTTACACCATAATTATAAAACTAAAGATTGTTCAAAGCCTATACTTATTGTAAGGGTTCTTATGGGGAGTTATTTCTTGTCAGCTGCAACAGTCTAAGGACAAACTGTATGAAAGCCCCCCCGAGGCAATTTATGATTTGTGTCATTGGGACGTATGATTTGATTGATTGATATATTGAATTAAAAAAAACAATTTATTTCCTAAACATTTTAATTGTTTGTCAATAACTGCTATGGATGGCAATACAACAGTAAAGAGATAATCATTTAGTGGCAGTTTACATTGACTTCTGGACAGTTTAAATGATTTGTCAGGACAGGTTTGTACTGGACGGGGGCCAATTTGGAAATGTTTCTTCTCCTTTCCATAATGCATGAGTAAATGTACTAAGTTACTTTTGTACCACCGAAATGTAACTCTTGCAAATCTTTAAGTTCCAAACAAAAGTACCTTACACCCTGATCAGAAATGATAAATAAGATCTTTAAAGAGTGATACTTAGAACAGCAGTTTTGAAGTGAGATATTGTCTAAAATGCCCTCTATAGCTTTATACAGAAATGAAACAACAGGTCTGACTTCTGTTTTGGGTTTACATTGTATTGACATGTTATATTACAAATGCATTATTTAATATTTATAAAATATATATGTCTTAAAAAAATGATTTACAAATATAATAATGATTGAAATTGTATATGTAAGGGATAATGTGCAGCGAGGTGGTCATTGTGGGTAAAAGAACACCCGACAGGCAGATCACCTGATGCACTTTGCTTTTCAGCCAAACTGTATACAGTTCAATCGACCGGACTTCTTTGTGCAGATGTGAGCGTCCTTAACAACGCTCTGTCTGTTCTGGATTAACAACGTGTCACGTGTTCTGAATTGACCAATCAGAATCGAGTATTCAACTAAGCCATGTAATAAATGTACATAAATATATGTATTACATTATTTAAACAGTTGATATTATTATCACTATCATTACTATTGGTATTTTTATACAAATGATTATCATCATTACTATTGTTATTATTATTTGTATTGTTACTATTGTTATTATTATCATTACTATTGTTGTTATTAATATCATCATTACTATTGTTATTATTATTACCTTTACTATTATTTTTCTCATTATTACTATTTATTTTCTTTTTGTTGTTGATTAAAACTAATATTGATGCATTAATGCAAGGGACTTCAACAGGGGGCCATTACCCATAGTGGGGTCCCCAATCCTCCTCACTTCCGCATCCAAACATGCGGACAACCCAACTCCTTCTGGGGGACCTCCTGGTCAGGATCTGTTGAAACCTCCACTCCCAGTCCTTCTCCGTCCGCAGCAGAACTTTAGAGTCCTCTTCACGCTGGTCCACCAGCTGCTTCTGGGCCAGCTTCACAGCACGCACCAGCTGGTCCATCTGCACCCGCTGGCTCCTCAGCAGGGGGTCTACGGTCTCCCACACCTGATTCACTGCTTCCTCTGTTATTTCCCGCAGCTGGCTGATCTTGATGTGAACCATTCTCTGTTTTACTTTCTCGATAAACTTGTCTTCAGCAAGGTCTTCTACACTATCTGAAAACCTTGGGAGACCTCCAAGGCTGCTCCCTGAGGTCTCTGCAGCGGGTGCATTTTCCTTCTCCGCTCCTTGGAGCGGTACCTCCTCCTCAGCTGTGAAACAGATATTTGTTCTTGTAGCTTCGGTTTCTGGCTCTTCCTGCTCATCACTAGACAGGATGTTGGAAAGATCCAGCAATCCTGGGGATTTCTTCAGCTGCAACTCTGACAGATCCTCAGGAGCCTGTGTGCTCATGTGACTTGGAGGCGGCTGCAGCTGTTTACTGGCCATCTCCAGCCGTTTACTGGCCACCTCCAGCTTGTTTTGGAGATCCATGTTGATGGCAGATTCAAGGCTCAATCTGGAGGCTGACCTTACCTGGATCTCCTTCAACTGACTGCGGAGGACCTCGTTTGTTTTCTCTTCGTCCAGTTTAGTCTTGGACTGCTTTGCACACATGTTCTGAAGCTGGCACTTTAAGTCCTTATTTAATTTGATTTGGAATTCAAGGTTTCCAGCAGTGTCTTTCCCCCTGCCCACAGCCGCATTCAGCTTCAATTTCAGACTTGCAATTTCATCTCGGTGCCCAGAGCTTGACCCTTTTACTGCATCTACGCCACGCAGCCGATCAAGGACTGCACCCAGGGTCTCATACTTGCTTTTCAGTTTGGCTCTTTCTCTTGTCTTACACGACAAAAGGTCGGTCCTGGTGGAATCAAGTTCTCTACAGGTGTCCATCTCCCAATGTTTATTAATATATGCATCCACACGGCTTCTCAAATCACTGTTATTTGCCTTTGCCATGTTTGCTTGTCTCTGGTTTGTGTTGAACTGAATAGATTGAGGAAGAACTTGTGCAAACCTGTAACTTTCTACTAATGAGAGTAATATTTGAACAAGTAAATAATGAAAAATGTAATGATGTCTTGCTACTCAAAGTCACTTGTGCTAACCTTTGCCTAATGACAGAAAATTAGTTTCCCAAGTTGTCTTATAGCATTCCCTCTGACAGCAATATCGCTTTGATGTCATAGCATTCCCTCTGACAGTCAAATTGGCTTTGAAGATGTCATCACATTCCATGTGATGTGTAAAAATTGCAGTTCAAAACAAATGCACTTATTGTTACCATGGTAACAATAAGAAATAAACACATTAATGTTTTACAGGTGAATTAACATAAAAGTATTAATGAAAAAGCAAGAGGAAGGTGCACTTGCTTCTCGAGTGCTAAGTTAGTTCACATTGGCAAAGTAAGGCAAATTCAGCCATTCATCAAAAAAATGTTATTCGCATATATTTTTGCGTTTTTTGTGCTGAGGAGCATAGTGCGTAAAAGTGGCCAAAGCTCTGCAGAGTTCCAGCTCTGGCATTAATATCAGCACCAAACTGTGCGCCGGGAGCTTCATGGCCGAGCAGCTGAATCAAGCCTTACATCACCAGACACAATGCCAAGAATCCAAGTCATCTTGGACAGCTTGGGGAAGGCCCTTTTCTGTTCCAAACTGACTGTGCCCCACAAAGCAAGGTGCATAAAGGCCTGGTTGGATGAGTTTGGTGTGGAAGAACCTGACTGGCCCGCACAGAGCCTTGACCTCAACTCCATTGAACACCTTTGGGATGAACTAGAACAGAGAGCCAGCCTCTGGTCCAACATCAGTGTCTGACCTCACAAATGCTCTTCTTGATGAATGGGCAAGCATTCACAGACACACTCCAAAATCTTGTAGAAAGCCTTCCCAGAAGAGTGGAAGCTGTTGTAGCTGCAGAGGGGGGAACAACTTCATATTAATGCCTAAGAATTTGGAATGGGATGTCATAAAAGCTCCTGTAGGTGTAACGTGTAGGTGGCCCAACACTTTTGTCTATGTAGTGTACGTGTGTGTGTGTTTTAGTCTGCATATATACATTTTTAAGTATGCAACTTACTTTTTGCTTAATGGTGTCTTCACAATTAACAAAGTTAACTACATTGATTAGCATTATAATTATTTTTAAATAATATAGGTATTCATATTGTGACAGAGTTCATATGCACTCTTTAAAAATAACCTCTTTATGTTACACATCATTCCACCTACATATTCTTCATATTTGTATTATCAGTATTGGTTCTAAAAGTGCTGCTATTGTTTTTCTTGCATTTTGACATGGTATTTTTTTGTCATAAAAAAAGAATAATAAAAAAGCAACGGACAACAACTGTTTGCATAAGAATGAATACTAATTCAAACTAGTCAAACTAACACAAAATGAAAGGTAGGGATGACACGAGATGTGATCAGCAGATTATATTATTTCCTTTAAAAAATATTTCATTACAAGAGTTTACTTCATTCATTCAGACTCAAGTCTTTACATGGTCAGTGTCCTAAACTGTTCATCACTACAGAAAAACAGAAAGACAACTTGAAAGAACTGCAATCTGTTCAGGGATCAGATCTGACAGTGTTCAGGATCAAATGAGAGACTTTAAGACACAAACATGGCCGCCTGTTGTGACGATGATCTTCAGAAACCTTTAACCAGTTATTTGAATATCAGGGATACATGGATTTGTCCTTGTTGAATGTTAAAATCTAGTTTTTACAACAAGGATGACACTAGGGTTGTAAGGGTATATAAAGGTATCTTGGTATTAAAGTTGACCAACTTATCAAATTGTGTACATTTGTTTATAGACAGTGTTGAAAAGAAATTACGTTTAGGTGTGTGAGTAAAAGGTACACACATACACAATGTGTTCACATTAGGACATTATTAAGCTGATGTCATTTTCATTTATGAATTGAACATGCTAAAATAGTGCTTGCATGTTAAAGCACCCAGATATTGTTCTAAACTGTATTAAAGTAAACAGGTATTATCTTGAACTGTATTGAAGTGAACATGTATTATTTGGGACTGTTTAAAGTAATCCTATATATATATATATATATATAAACCTTCTTACTTACACTCCATGACCCAGAGACCCTGACACACACCTCCTGTCTCCATGCAGCACACACACATAAACTCCTTAACCCAGATATCAGCAACACACACACATACGCCTCCGCTTATCAGCACACACACACACACACACACACACACACACACACACACACACACACCACACACACACACACACACTTCCCCTCACTAACACACACACACGTTCTTTTTCAAGGTTCTTTCTGGGAATAATCCCAAGCACCAATATATCTGTGTATAATGTTTGATTGTTTTAAAAGAATAGCTTGTGTGAAACCTTCCCTGGGAAATTAAAGGAGTTGGGTCCGGTGGAAGATAAGAAGTGATTCTACACCTCAAAACATATCCATATATACTGTTGTTTCTTCATGCAAAATGCCCCCTGTTTCTGACTGGCTGGTCCCGATACCTGTATCGCACAGCAGTAGAACTGGGAGTCCGGAGTACTCTGTAAACTTGTATTGGTGTTTTTTACTGTATTAAAATCAGATTATTGTTATAACTTTTATGCCGGTGTTTTAAACTCCTTCTTTTATTAAATCTGACCAGGCTCATCTAAAGGACGGCGCGGAGCAGAGGTGGGCTTTAAGCCACCACTATTGTGTTTGCTCCTACAATGTACACTTACATGCTTTAGTTAAATTAGGAACTAATTCATGTTAGTCATACAGCATCTGTATATGAACAGAATGCAGCAAAAAGGCCTTTACAATTCATCCATCATAACAGAGGTATGTTTTTTTGTATCAGGTTTATACTGTAATTCGGGTCCTATTCTTTAAAGGGTCACTGTAAATAATAAGAAAACTCATTTGAATAAGATACTGTAATATTTGACTATATTATACTTTCAAAATCTTATGCCGTTACAACCCTAGCTGACAGAAAGCAAGAGCATTGTGTTATTATGCAACGTACTGTAGGTATGTGATAGGGTTGATTTTAAAACAACAAACTCAACTATTGAAGCAGCAGCAGGCCTGCAGCTACCATGTCCTGCAAGGTACAGATTGGAGACTGGTTGCAGCTTCAGTTCCCTGACAGAAAATGTAAGCTTTGAAAATATTATTTTTAAGCATTCACTTAAAACTGATATAGATTTTATTTAAGAAGGCCTCTTGTTTTTTCCTCTGTTGTGTTTGTTTCTCCAAACTGCTACTGCCATGTACTGTAGGTGTTACACTGACTATGGATCGGTACCTCATATAACCCAGTTTAAAAAAAGACTATAATAATTGATCAACTATAACTTATACTGCATTTAGAAATCTCAATGTCAGTTAGGATTCCAGTCGCTGCAACAGCAGAGACACATTTAGTGTGATCCTTCATTGCCTGTTCACCCAGGACATGTTAATGCAGAGTGAATCTAAAACAGCAATGTTCATATCGCTCACTAACCCCCCCCCCCCCGAATACACTTCACAGTAGTCCCTCCACCTTCTGACAGAAACATATCAGCCCCATAACTCTAATGGAGCGTCCACATCAAACGCAGAGCTAATGTTTCCTGTGGTTCGATTGCTTACAAATATAATGCAGAGACAAGATTTGAGTGGATTTGTTCGGCGTCATGATCGAATTACTTCAGTAACCTTTGGATCTTTTTATTGCAGTTTAGCCATAAGTAAATATATTTTATTTTGGGTTCGTACCATTGTAATAAACAGACCACTGAAATGTCGCTCTGCGTTTGGTGTGAATTTCCCGCTCTCTATAGCAGTGCTCACGCAAGACCTTTAACCTCGGCAACATTCAGGACATTATCGTCCAAGATCGTGCGTACGCCATTGTTTCTTATTGATGGACGGTGCAGCCAAGCAGGGCTAAAAATAGTCCAAATTATAAACAGAACGGGGGGGAAAAAACACCTTCTTCCCCTTTGCCTCCTCTTTCTTCTTCTTTCCTCCACCCTCGTCCTTCTCTCTGGCACAGTTTGGGTGTCAGTCGAGTTCGTATAAAAAGAGAGGCGCTGGTCTTCCCTTCCTCCTGCCGCTACATGATGATCCGCGGCTCTGGGACCGACTCGTTGATGGATTTGTGAGGCAGCACGTTGGCACCGTTCAGGTAAAGCTCGTCGTTCACGATCACATCCTCCCCCAGCACCGTCACGTTCTCCATACGAACCTGACGACACAGAATTACCCAGAAGTCATTTAACCTCCGATAACATCAGAATCAGGTTTATTGCCATGTAGGTTCACAGAAACAATGAACTTGTTTGTGTGCACAGTGCTGCAAACCTAAACACAGTATAGGGAAATCATTTGTAAGAGAAGGATCAAAAATAGAAAGATTACTAAAAAATAAAGAGAAATATTTTCACAAGCAATATCAAATATCTACATATCCATAATGAGAAGAGATTGAGAATGATTTCTGTTAATACATTTTTTATTTGACGTGTCCGTTTTATAAATATATTTATAAAACGGACAAGTCAAATCAAGCAATCTGATTGGTTCTTAGCCGTGATATAATGAGCGTATATCACGGGTAGAATTGTAGTTACTTTTCACAACAAGTCAGTATCCCTCCGCGTCTGAGAAAAACTGTATACAGTTGGGCTGAACCACAGCCCTTAGCTGTGATATAATATACATATATACCACGGCCTGTCGTGAGCTGTTGCTTAAATATATATTCATATCTAAATACAAAGCGGTCATTATTCCATGCAAAGTTACTTTTCCTATGATGACCCACTTGCTGCATAGTATCCTGTTTATTACACGGCTTCTTACTAAGTAAACATATATATATATCCTTTATTTAACCAGGTAAAAGACTCATTGAGATTAAAATCTCTTTTCCAAGAGTGACCTGGCCAAGAGGGGCAGCATGTACGAAGTTACAGATAAAACACAGACGTGACAGGCAGACAAATACAGCTGTAAAACACAAATAAAATGGCACATTAGCCAGTCAATATGCGAAGTAAAACAAACTATTAAAAATCATTCAAATCTGGCAACATTTAAATCGATTTTAGGATAAACGAGCACTCACATCTACCAATGGTGTCGTGTTCCCTGTCCTTTAAGATGGACCTGAATTCCCCAATAGTGATTACATCTGAGAGTTTCAGCTCCTTCTGTACATTGTTCCAAGCTGTGGGGGCAGCATATTCAAAAGCTGTTTTACCCAGTTTTGTTCTCACTGTAGGAACCAGCATCTGAATCAAATCTTGGGAGCGCAGGCCATATAGACTTTCTCTTTGACACATATATGTGCAAATGTATCCAAGCTCTTTAGGCACTGGTCGGAGGCATTCATGTATAGCAGATCACCATAATCTAATACAGGTAAAAACGTTGCAGATATCAAATGTTTCCTTGTCTGAAAAGAGAAACAGGATTTATTCCTGTAAAAGAAACCTAATTTTAGTTTTAGCTTTGAAACAACATTTTCCGTGTGTAACTTGAAAGACAAGTTCTGTTCAATAAGAAATCCCAGATATGTGTAAGTAGTGACCCTCTCAATGTCAGTCCCTTGAGCAGCACAAATCTTGGGTAGAATAGATGGTAACTTTTTGCCATTCGAAAATATCATCACTTTGGATTTTTCTTCATTTAATACCAACTTTAGTTGATATAAATGGGTTTGTATGACATCAAAGGCAGACTGGAGGAAATCTAGACTTTGCTCTATAGAAGCGGAGGAACAATAAATAACAGTATCATCTGCATCAAAATGGTAAGAAGCATTTGCTAAATTATTATATAGATTATTTACATATATGGTAAAAAAGAATGGGTCCTAATATGGAACCTTGTGGCACACCCTTTGCTATCGGGAGGAAGGAAGAAGAGGACCCAGAAAATTGGACACATTGGGTTCTCGCTGATAAATAATTTAAAAACCAGCAGCAGTTGTTGTGCTGTGTTGTTTTCTAAAACCGGATTGGTGCTCTGACAAAATATCATTTGTGTCCAAGAATAATTTAAGTTGTTCACTGAGAAGCCTTTCAAGGACCTTCGCTACAACACATCATTTTGAAATTGGCCTATAATTATTAACAGATGAGGGATCCCCTCCTTTCAGTAAAGGAAGAACATATGCAGATGTCCATATGTTAGGAATCTCATCGTTGGAAAGAGATAAATTAAAAAGATAAGTAAGCGGCTCAGCTATAAAGTCTGCAGCTAATTTAAGAAAATGAGGAGGAAGTTTGTCCGGACCTGCCGATTTGGTGACTTTTACATTACTAAATGGAAAACAATGATTAAAGAGGACATATTTTGCTCATTTTCAGGTTCATATTTCTTGCTTCTACTGTAACATGTTTGATGTCTCCATGCTTTAATGTTCAGAAAGCCCTTTCCTGTGAAGGAAACAGGAAAGGGAAAACCCCCAAAGGCAAAAATAGGGCCTCTTTAAATGTGACTTCTGAAATCTACTGTTAACTAAACTTCAAAAACAGCTACATTTGTATTGCCATTTTTTTGTACTTTCTAAGAATACTTTTTGACTCATCGGTTCCCGATGGTTTCTTCCCCTCCGCTACCGGACTCATCAATAAGGCCCGCCCGCCCCCCCCCACTGACACATAACATCAGCCACATCATAGACTCTTGTGTGCATTACATTAATGCACACAAGAGTACAACAATATCTGTTTTCTTTTCTTATTACTTTTTTGTTTTATTCCATATTTTATTCCTTTACATTGCAATGTAAATACTGTTATATTTATATTTTATTATTTTTCTAGTTCTCTATCTATGTTTTAATTGTTGTTTTACTTTTATGTATGCACCTAGTCAAATTCCTCGTACGTGTCAACCCACCTGGTAATAAACCTGTGTCTGATTCTGAAGTGTTGTTCTTTATGATTTCTTAATGTCTGCACAATGAACACAGTTAAAGATGAAATTACCTTAAAAAAGGTTTTTAAACTTTCTATAACTTGTAATAATATAATTCCCTATGGTCTCGGTCCTGTACTCACCCACTGGCCCACAGAGGAGCTCCACCCAACGATGCAGCTCTCCAGCCAGGAGTGAGATCGGACCCGCGCCCCCTTCATCACCGTGCAGCGCTTTATCCTCACGCCGTCCTCCACCACCACCCCCGCACCGATGGTGACGTTCGGCCCGATGGTGCAGTTCTCCCCGATCTGCGCTGTGGGGTCCTGGAGTCAAAGATTCACTGTCTTAAAAGTCATGAGCACAACAGCTACAGCCTAGTGATGCAATGTACATCTGAAGACCAAGACTCCTCCAACAGTGAAACATACAACATGCTTATAACATACCTATGTTGTAGAACAAAGGGTTGTCATCTCTTCAGCTTGAGTTAACCACAGACCATATTTCATGCATTTTAGCAAAACTTATTTCCGATCTCTAGGACTCATTCCTGCACCACTAATTATAACCGTGTTTATTTGACATCATGTGGCGGCCATCAGCAGAACTCACCACAAGAACGTTGCCAAGGAAACCGGGACCCGTGCGTAGCCTCTCAGGAGCTTGTTGCCGTAGCGACTGAAGGTACATACACATCCCTGTGAGGAAGTCTTTAGGCTGACCGATGTCCATCCAGAAACCTACAGACAGAGCAGTTAGTAACCATTGCAACAAGGTGATGTTTCTATGGTTACATGAACAACAGCAAACAGCGACAGCTTTTGGTTAGGGCTGGGAAATATGAAGAAAATCATATTTTTGGACAAAATATCTCAATATTGATATTCCGCCATATAGTAGGGTTGACTTTTGGTTCTTTCAAAAACAAATATGTACACAATTAAATAGATTGATAGATAATAATAACAAAACATTAAAAAAGAAAATGTAATTCTACTTTAATCTAATGCAGCTTTTAAAACCAGGGAATTAAATGCGATGTAAAGATATTACAATATCACGATATCGATATTATATCAATATATTGCCCTAATTTTGGTAAATGGACTTGCATCTATAGCGCCTGTTTGCACTACATGCCTACATTTACACATACCAAGCTGCTCTTCATCTGATCTCATTCACAATTTCCAGTTTAGTGTCTTTCCCAAGGACACTTTGGGAGAATTGAACTTGAATTGAATTTTCCACAGATTCATGAAGCTTCCTGAGAGAAACAAAGCCACTACAACCTGCCAGCGACACAGACTACAGCATGGAAGGAGGCTGGTCGATAAAGAGAAGGATAAAGTATGGAGAAGCACCGATTCCAGATTCCTTCCACAGATTCTGATCAATTATATATGCATCTAAACACGACTACAGGATCCAAGATTGAATAATAACCAGAGAGCAGTGTTGATCCCCACATTGTGTTCCTGATGTTTGGTGAGAATCGGTGCTTCTCCACAAGCGTTTCCTCTCCACAGACTACGTGAATTTGGGTGTGAGGAAAAGCCCAAACACTTACGTCTGGCAGAGCAGTGAGCTGTGAGGCCGGAGGGAGCACACAGGTCAACCTCCCACAGTAACATGTTAAAGTACTTTCTTACAGAAATAACATCAATTTGATTTCTGATTTACTGCACTTATTTATTTTCAGTAATTTGACATTTCTATTTTATAATTTATTGTGCATTCATATTTAATTTGTTTTAAGGGTTAAACAATAGTTTATCTTATATAAATATCTTTGTGCTCTTATATGCACCGTTATAAAACTAAGAACAATCCTTAAACCTACTTATAAATAAATGTTATGTATAAAACAATAAATTTAAATCTGGCTCCGTTTCAGATGACAATAAAACAATAAATAATGATCCTCGATCAAACTGTCTGGTTTCTCCGTTATATATGATCACGATGTGAAGATTTTGCCTTTTCAAATGTTGAGGGACAAATCAAGACTTTGAAGAGATCCCATTTCAATATCTTTCGACATTGTATGCAACTTTTTTTATGTAAAAGTGTCATCTGTTAGAAAAGTTAACTGATAAAGAAAATGTTTGTTGGATGCAGCCATGATTAAAATAAATATTAATGATCGTTTAGATCAGTGGTTCTCAACTGGTGGGTCGCGACCCAAAAGTGGGTCACGGACCCGTTTCGAGTGGGTCGCTGATGTGTGAGTGAAGAAAAAAAAATTGGAATTTATTTTTTGGGGAAAAAGTCAAACTTTTATTTTGAAGGCCCGATTTTCTAACGCTGTGCAAGCAGTCGGCGTTGGACTGGAAGTACCGGAGACCATAAACGGTTTTGAAAACTTCTGTCACATAGTGATCATCTTCTCAATAAAATATCTTTGCTGATGTTTTTTTCGAGTCTTCTGGCCAATCAGAATCAAGATTGTTGCCGGAAGTCCCCACGGAGAATAATTTAGCGGTAGAACTCTTCTTTATACATCCATGGGTACAACTTCAGATAAAAATGAACACATAATGAAATATGACCCCCGGTTTGATGATTGACAGGTCACAGAACAATGGGAGCTATCTACCCTTACCCACAATTTAAAGTAAGTCACACAGACTATCTCCTCTTTACTCTTCTCGCAGCAAGATGTCAGAACAAAGTGAAAAACAAACAATGGCATAACATATTATTAATATGTCGCGTAGTAATAGATTTATTTATTTTCTTCTCAGAGTGTACCAGAATGCATAGTTATGTTAGTATTTCTAAAAATCTCGTGGGGGAGAATCCCCCCAGACCCCCCTGCTGGGGTTGGGTTTTCAGCATGTGTGCCTTTTTATATAGTTCAGCTTTGATTCCATCATCTCATTAAACCTTTTTTAAAAGCATACTTTAGTTCTGTGAAGGGATATAAGGGATATTTGCACTGTACTTCACTTTTATTAATATTGTATGCTGAAAAGCGTATATATATATTACAGCACGTTTTTTGTTGAATAGATTTGAGTGCTTCAAAATGTTGGGTCGCGATGTATTGACCAAGTAAAAAGTGGGTCCCGAGGCCTGACCAGTTGAGAACCACTGGTTTAGATAATATTGCATATAAGATTTGTGCTGTAGTAGTTACCTTGTAGCTCCATCGTGTACAGCTGCCCCTCCTCTGCCATGACAGGAAATATCTCTTTCTCTATAGATGTTGGTCTTAGCTGCACACACACACACACACATAATTAAATGCCAGATCAACGTATCAATACGTAGAAATATTGTAAGGTTAAAATCACAGTGCAAACACACCTGTTTTTGTATTTGTGTGTGTGTGTGTGTGTCACCTGGATCCTGCTGAGCATGATGGGATTGAAGATGTAGATGCCAGCGTTGATCTTGTTGGAGACGAAGACCTGTGGTTTCTCCACAAAGCGGTGTATCCTGCCGCTGTCCGCCTCAAACACCACCACGCCGTACTTAGAGGGCTCCTCCACCCGCGTCACCTACACACACAGAGCCAAGACTGATTCATAAACAAACTTCACAAAACAGGTTCCCAATTCAATTTAAGCTTAGAATCAACCACCATTCAAATGAATTTAATGTAGAACTTTTCACATTTAAAAACAAACCACGTCAACTGTACTGGGAAAACACAGTATCTTACATGTAATGTCTTGAAAATGTCTGTTTGATATCTGTGCGAAAACAAACCACATTCTATTAAAATGCCCTGAAATGAAGTCTTTATATCTGTTCGTCTGTGTTGAATTCAGTTACTGAAACGCCCAGTACGGAATTATTCCACTAGATGGCAGTAAAACATTTAACCAACAAGTCATTTAATTAAATGTTTACCTTTTTCTCTTTTGAATTTAAGAAGTCAACTTTTTTTCAAGTTGCCACTTATATCATTCATCATTCCAAAATGTCATTCCAATTTTTTTTTTAGGAATAAATATGATATGATGAACACAACAATAAGACGTTGTAATTGTCCATATACTCTTTGATTATAAGTCTGGATAAAAGTATCCTCCATTGTCTTTTGTCTCCCTCACTACTGTAGGTGGCCATTGTCAGTATGTGCGTCTGTGTGTTGTGTTTATTCAAACGGTGTATGACTGATGATATGTGTACGTCTCTTAATGTCCACTATGTTTGTATATGTACATGTATGCAGAACTGCAGGACGGAGTCCAGAACAAATGTCCTTACGGGGACAATAAAGTATATCTTATCGTAAATGTTTCGTACTGAAGTTTTACCACATATCGTCAACTTTCATCTAAAAAGAGCTAAACTGACTGATCAACCTGTAGTCTGGATGGAGTCTGAAAAACCCTTTGAGCAGTGGTAACTCACCACGATGGTCCCCTCCTTGCCGTGGTTGCTGTGGAACTGCAGCAGGTCTTTGAACGGAAAGTCACAGATAACGTCTGAGTTCAGGACGAAGAACGGCTCGTTGTCGATGTTCAGAAGCTCTCGAGCCAACGCCAGGGGGCCGGCTGAAAACAGACACACACGTGTTCATTTCTCATTTTTATACAATTTAGTGACGTTTTCGCGGTTGAATTGTGTGATTTGGGCACCTGGTGCAATTGTATATATTGGAGACGGGTGGTGGTGAGCAGAGCACTAGTAGACATGTTTTTTTACCAGGGTGATTCGAGCAGGATTAAACAAAGAAAGCCATAGGAAAGGTTTCAGGAAAGGAAATAAGAAACCCTTGTCATTGTACTTTTGTTTGGTGAATATTGGAACGTGGAAATAAATGGAACAAAACGACTCTTGCCTGGACTTGGATCATTTTCCCCCTGCGTAAGATTCGCTATCTGGTGCCTTGACGGCAGTTCATTTTCTGTTTGACTTTTCTATGATTTTGGCCACTACAATGGATCTTACACTACATCAAGTGGAAACCTAGTGTCTGAAAGCAGCAAAGCTTAATGCCCAGCCTTCCCATCGGTCACTTGGATACAAAACAATTGAAATATTATTCAGGTTGAAGAAGTTAGTTAAGTGTGCACAATGAATCCCAAATGTAATGGATATTGCAATGTTGACTAGTGTAATATCCAAATCACAGGACCCCAGTATTTTCTTTTAAAGGCAAAATATGTGTAGAAATACAATTCTGAGGTAAGTATTGTGCTAAGAGATATTGCAGCTTAGTATCGTTTACCGCTGACTTCAGAACAAATCTTTGTATGATGCAGATATAACAGCTTCTGCAGACTTGCACCGTTTCAAATCACTGGACACTTTTACAATGCACTTTGCTGTGTTGCATCGACAGTTTCCTGTCTGCAGAGAGGAGGAACTCACCTGTGCCCAGAGGCTCCTTCTCATGAGACAGAGAGATACGAATCCCAAGCTGAAGAGAAAACAAAAAAACATTCAGGATTCTGTAGATGGAGAACAATGAGCATTTCTGTATCCTTTCCTTTCATTCTAATTCAGAGACAGAAAAGGGACGTACTCTCTCCTCCTGGACTCTCATCTCTCTCTCCAGCAGCTCCGACATGTAGCTCACCGCCAGAATCACATGGTCCACCCCCGCCTACACACACACAACACATCAGCAACAAAATGATTATAAGATGGAGTCCAGCCAACACAATAACATAAGCTTTTTTTCTAAAAGGTATTTATGTTTAATTAGGGCTGGGTTATAATTCATCTAAAAGTATGGAGGTCAACAAATAAGAAGTCCTCCTCCTCCTCTTCCTCCTCACCTTCACCAATGCCTCCAGCTGGTGCAGCAGGATTGGTTTGTTGCAGAAGTCCACCAGAGGTTTTGGGACGCTGAGGGTGAGCGGTCTCAGTCGCGTCCCGTAACCTCCGACCAGGATCAAAGCCTTCATGCTTCTGCCGTTAGCAACAGCTACCAAGGTGACCACAGCTCATCAACGCACAGCAACCAGCCTGAGGAGGACAGAGGAGAGGAGTAAATGGTTATCCATCGATATCGTGATATTAGACCGTTGTTGTAAAGGCTGCAATACAGTACTGTACTTTTCTGAATTGAACATACTGTTCTAGCTGCTTTATTATGTTCCCCTACCCACTTGGTCATTATACATGTTTTCTACAGTTTATATTTAAGATGTTTTAATGCCACTCAGAATTCAATTTTACTCCCAATTTAGGAGAAAAAGGTCATATTTTGTTTGTGTTTTACAAACAGAGCATGGGTCATGTCAGGGTGGAACGGCTTGTATTGTGCAACAGATGCAACATGTTCACTCTGATAGTTTGAAACATCTTTTTCTTCTATTTCAGAAATACCTTCAGAACAGCAAAAAAGTCAGTTGACAACTAACTGTTGCTCAAAGTCAATAAGACATGTTGACACAGTGGAGCTAGGTGGGGCTACATTGACTCACTGTGATAACAGACTTTAGTAAGGGTCTCCCAACAGAGTATGCTCCCAGATACACTGTTTTCCATTGGAATCCTCGAATGGCTTTATCACTCTGTGCTTGTAGCAGGGCGACACATGCAGCCCCCCTATGGTGCATTAGTGTTGTCTTTCTTCACTCATTTATTCAGAGTTGTCCTCTGGTCTGGAACCCATCAGTAAGTTCATGAAAAGACGCGTTCAAAGTCTGGCCTAAGAGAGGGGATACTGAGATGACATATTTGCACCTTTTTCAGCCAGAATACCCTTTACATCAGGGGTGTCCAAACTACGGCCCGGGGACCAACTGTGGCCCGTTGTCCATTTTGAAAAGACTAGTTGCAAATTCTACAGTATAATGGAATATGTCCCACACATGAAACTTGTGCTTGTCTTATGTTGCACTTATTAAATAGATATGTGTTAATAAGCTCACTTTTCAAATAAATTCAGTCAATAAAAAAGGTTGATAAAAAAGCCCAATGACTTATTAACATAGTAAGCTTGAAATATACCCTTCCTATTTCCCCTTATGTTAAGCAATATGAGGCTTCTGTTTTAAGACATGAGCTGCTAATACTTTTTCAAACATAATAAATGAAACCCTACGGAAAGCTGTGATGTAGCCTGTTTGTTTCTTAAAGCATATTCAAGTATCAAGCATAATGTACCTATATTTGATTGATTTAGCTAACTCATAACTTAACTTGTGAGGCAATATACCTCAGCTCTAGTGAGGGGCCCAGACTTTCGTATATTTGTCTGTATGTGGCCCTTGGTGAAACCAGGGTTGCCAACTTTGGGTACCTGGCTGGAGTGAGATTTTGATATCATGGGTTTAATTACACATATGCGCACGAAATGACTGCTATCGTGTCAGCAGCAAGACCTTAGCATAGCCTATATATAGGATATATATACAATATATACAAATACTCAATATTGGACACAGACTATAAAAGGCACATAGTTTCATTCACTAATGAAAGTCAAACACATGTTTGTTTCCACTGTTTTATTATGTGCCTGTCGCGATAAGCAATTAATTGACTTATCGTACGATAAATAAAAATGAACTCGATAAATTGCCATTTACATGAGGATGTGACTAGCAGTTTGAAAGGATGTACTTGAATTATTATTATATATTATCATTATGTCAGTGGTCTAAAATGGTCATACAACGGTGCTGGCAATATTATCGTTTATCGCAATAATTTCCGAGAAAATGTATCCAACAAAATTAATTATCGTGAGAGCTATATATGACACACACACACACACACACACACACACACACACACACACACACACACACACACACACACACACACACACACACACACACACACACACACACACACACACACACACACACACACACACACACACACACACACACACACACACACACACACACACACACACACACACACACACACACACACCACACACACACACAGCACACACACACACACCACACACACACACCACACACACACACACACACACACACACACACACACACACACACACACCACACACACACACACACACACACACACACACACACACACACACACACACACACACACACACACACACACACACACACACACACAACACACCACACACACACACACACACACACACACACACATCACACACACACACACACCACACACACACACACACACACACACACACACACACACACACACCACACACACACACACACACACACACACCACACCACACACACCACACAAACAAATCTACAGACTTACTCCAAACTGCCAAACATATTAATTAACACACTCTCACTCTCATACTCTTTGACTCTATTTTGGCCTAGTAGAACAATAAGCAGCAGACTTTTACTTTTTTATCATTTCTACTGGTTCTTAGATCTGAGCATGCGCAATACGGGTCGGCAGTTGCGAGAGAGTATTTTTGTTGGGTAATCTATGGTAGGGCTAACCCCATACAGTGGTGGGGCTCAAGTCAGTATTTGCAATGTAATTACATACCCGCTCCCCTTGACAGTGAAACGCCACGCGTGAGGTTTAGATTATTTCCCTGTCTCAATCCAAATTGAACTGTATGAAATAAAAAGGCACATTTGTCTTGTAGTAAATAAAAAGGGCGACCTGGAGCCAATCCTGCAATTTCCCCACAGGTGAAAGAGTTGCCATGCTGAAAACCCAACCCCTGCAGGGGGGTCTGGGGGGATTCTCCCCCAGGAGATTTTTTTTGTTTTAGTTTTGAAATAGGCTACTAACATAAAATACACATTCTGGTACTCTCTTGAGAAGAAAAATAAATAAATCTATTACTACACGACATATTAAAAAAATTAATGCCATTTTAGTTTTTTGTTACTTTGTTCTGAAAGCTGAACCTGCTGCTCCTCACAGAGAGAAGAGGGAAGAGGCTGTGTGAATTACTTTACATTGTGGATAAGGGTGGATAGGCCCCATTGTTCTGTGTGTCAAAATGAAAGACAGCCCACACACCTATCCAGGGACGTGCACAGACATTTGGAGGGGCTATTGCTCTAAACTGGAAAAAGGGCCTTTTTTGTTTTTGCGGTCCATATCTCATTAAAATATCTAATGTTAGTAACTATTAAAGACAAAATGGGGACAATTCTGTTCTAAATGTTAGTAACCATTAAAGACAAAATGGGGACAATTCTGTTCTAATGTAGTTTGACCATTGTAACTGCTGTGCAGTCCAGACATACTGATAAAATAGGGCCTCTAACTAGGGGTTAAATTGGGCCGGGGCTGTCCAGGGCTGTCCGGGGCTCGGACGATGCTCTGACGTCATCGCCCTCGCTCATTTGTCATTTGTTTAAGCCATAATGTCAAAACATCTCTCGTTCTTAATATAGACTTTATTTAGGGTCGATATGTGTTGACTTTAAAATTTAAAATAGCAGATCTCTGTGACAGGATATCGTTTTTCCGCTTAGTGAACGTGTGTCTCTGCTCCGATCAGGAGCTGCAGCACCGTGGCTCCTTCGTGCAGAGAGTCTGCAGCGGTGTGTGTGTGTGTGTGTGCAGAGAGTCTGCAGTGGTACCGCCAAACCCCCGACCCGTCTTGTAACACGGAGCCCGTTTCCTACACCATCAGGGCCGGTTCTAACCAATTTGCTGCCCTAGGCAAGATTTTAGCTGGCGCCCCCCCCTGCCAGAAAATCGTTCAGTAGAACAAATAAAAGTATCCAAGGAATACACAATAGAATATATAAAAAATAAATGAAAAATGTCTACAAAAGACCAATGCACTACAAAAACAGAAACGTATTGACATAAGTCATATACATCAAAGGCTTCAAATGTATTCAGTATTATTTGAACATGTTTTAATTGGGGTGAGGACATCACATCCTCTAGGGGGGTCCGGGGGTATGCCCCCCCGGGAAGAAATGTTTGAACATTTAAAGTAAAATGCTTCAATCTGGTGCACTTAGAGCACACATTACTAGAGACCACATGAATCTCCCGCCCCTGACATACAAGCAGCGGTTTGATTGGCTAGAGCTTGTACTGGCATATGATTCGATTGGCTGACGCTTCTGCCGTGGCTTCAAAACTTGAACATTGCTCAACTTTTGCAGCGAGCCACGCCAGCAAAGTGACGTCACCCCATTCAAAGTGAATGGTGAAGCTTTCAACGCACGCTGCTGTGTGGACGGGCCGTAAAACACCCATATGAAAAAGATTGGTTTACATTTTAATAATCAAATAAGTATGTGAACATAACCAATAGCAAATAAATGCAACTTATTTTATTTTTGTTGTTCATTCATATCTTATTTTACCTAGTTAACGTTTATTTATGCATATTTTTGTATCTCTCAAGTTTTAAACGATATTTTTGGTTTTCTGTCCTATAGTATACATTGAAATGATTTCAAACCTGTTTACCCCAATAATTATAAAAGAGTGCCTTGGAAATATTTGTTTACATAAATTGCATTTATCTCTCTTGCTCGATCCCACACCCACTTTGGCTGTGAGCTGCGGACGCCTGATAAGCCAACACCCCCCACTTTCATCAATTACAGCGCCCCTCGTACAGGGCAAATGAAAAGTGTAACCGGGGTGAAAAGGGTATTACCTTGACTTAATTATGAATGCTGTTACATCAAGGCCGAAAATTAGGATGAGCGCAAACAGTCAAAATGTTTTTTTCCCTCCCAGAGCTGCCAGCGCAGCGCCCCCCCCAGATCTGGCACCCTAGGCGACCACCTATGTCGCCTATGCCAAAAACCGGCCCTGACTTAACCTAACAACTTATTTAATTTGTTTTCACAATTACTAATGTCATGTTTTTTTGTATTCTTGAAGAAAATGTCTTTTTTTCTGGCATTCTTCCAGGATTAACAAAAATAAGAATAACATTGCGAACTATCTTTGAAGTAAATGGCTGTTGTTAAACGCTTCCCACATTTACTTCAATCGTACAATAGAAAAGCTAAAAGTACCCAAGGAATACAAAATAGAATATATAAAGAATAAATGAAAAATCTCTACAAAAGACCAATATACTACAAAAACAGAAACGTATTGACATGTTGGTAATATACATCAAAAAGGCTTCAAATGTATTCGGTATATGTTTGAATTGGGGTGTGGACGTCACATCCTCTAGGAGGGACCGGGGGTATGCCCCCCCAGGAAGAAATGTTTGAACATTTAAAGTAAAATGCTTCAATCGGGTGCACTTTGAGCACACATTACTAGAGACTTGACCTAGGGGTACAACTCTAAACACCCATATGAAAAAGATTGGTTTACATTTTAATAATCAAATAAGTATGTGAACATAACCAATAGCAAATAAATGCAACTTATTTTATTTTTGTTGTTCATTCATATCTTATTTTACCTAGTTAACGTTTATTTATGCATATTTTTGTATCTCTCAAGTTTTAAACGATATTTTTGGTTTTCTGTCCTATAGTATACATTGAAATGATTTCAAACCTGTTTATCCCAATAATTATAAAAGAGTGCCTTGGAAATATTTGTTTACATAAATAGCATTTATCTCTCTCGCTCGATCCCACACCCACTTTGGCTGTGAGCTGCGGGCGCCTGATAAGCCAACACCCCCCACTTTCATCACTTAAAGCGTCCATCGTACAGGGCAAATGAAAAGTGTAACCGGGGTCAAAAGGGTGTTACCTTGACTTAATTATGAATGTTGTTACATCAAGGCCGAAAATTAGGATGAGCGCAAACAGTTTTTGATACAGATAATGGAGCAGTTGCTTTATGGCCACAGTGTAGGCCTATATCCCTTAAGGTCAAACAATGAGATCCTCGATCATGTTGATTCGGCCACAACAGAAAAAATAAAAATAAACTCTCGCTCTCCCCAGAGGGGCAGGTCAGCCAAAAAGGCCAAACGGGCCGTTGCCCTGGCAACATTAGCCCGTACCTGTGCACATCCCTGCACCTACCAATCATCAAACCGTGGGGTCTTATTTCATTACGTGTTGATTTCTATCAACACGTAATGTTGTATCGATGTATATAGAGATGTACTACAGCAAAAGTATTCTCCGTCGGGACTTCCTGGAACAACACCACGCCGTTATCTTGATTCTGATTGGCCAGAAGACATTATCAAAGACGATCACTACCTGACAAAAGTTTTCAAAACCGTTTCTAGTCTTCGGTATTCTTGTTTTTGGCGTGAGAATAGTTTGGGCAGTGTGAGATTGAGAGTGAAAGCGTGTGTCACACGCCAGATGCGTGAGAGTTGGCAACCCAAATACGTTTGGACACCCCTGCTTTACATGCATACGATCATGCATGCAACATAAACCATTACCCACTTTAGGACGACGCTGAAGTTGGCTTCCGATTCAGAGCATCCGATTCGGCAGTTATGGGGAAAGTTAAGGGACATTTAATTTACAGCGCTGAGCGAACAATCCTCCGTGTTTGAACCTCTTAAATCGCTGCATAGCCGATTTATTTGGACTGGATTATCCCAGAGAGTCTAAAGATTCTTTATAACCCAGTTTGAGATTTGTGAAACCTTTATTCTATTTGTGAAAATACAAAAAGTGAGATTTCAGTGCTTTTTTTACATGTAGACCACATTAGACCAGGTCCTGATCTAAAACTACTAGACCTACACTCATCAAATCTGGACTGGATTATTCCAGAGGGTCTAAAGATTCTTTATAACACAGTTTCAGATTTGTGAAACCTTTATTCTATTTGTGAAAATACAAACACAGGTGGAAGGCTGAGGTTGCTGCAGCAGGCCAGGATCAGGATCAGAAAATGAACCTCCCAGCTGGGCAAGCCTTTATGCCTTCTTGAGGCTCCGCCTCTAGATGGGCGGGCACAAACAGGACGACACTCCCAGTACCTGCCAGAGGACAGCAAGGCAGGGAGCACAGACAGGCAGAAGGGGGGAGGGGTCGTCACAACATGTTCTTTTGTTTTGTTTTATTGTTCTGTCTTTTTATTTATTTAAGTATTCCAGTAATGTATGTTGCATGTTTTAATTTGATTGTATTTACTTGTTTAAATGAAATTTGTTTTAGGTTCACTTATAAAATCTGTCCAGGGACAACAGATGAAAAATAGCCTCTTGGCTAACTCTGGCACATTGACAGGAATGTTAATTAATGTGCACTGTCCCTGTTAAACAAATGAATAAATAAATAAAAATAAGTGTATGCTCCTCCTAGTCTAGTCTAGGTCTAGTGGTTTTAGATCAGGACCTGGTCTAATGTGGTCTACATGTGAAAAAAGCACTGAAATCTCACTTTTTGTATTTTCACAAATAGAATTAAGGTTTCACAAATCTCAAACTGGGTTATAAAGAATCTTTAGACCCTCTGGGATAATCCAGTCCAGATTTGATGAGTCTAGGTATGGTGGTTTTAGATCAGGGCCTGGTCTAATGTGGTCTAGATTTTTTGTTAAAGAGCAGCAAAATCTCCCTTGTTTGTATTTTTTCTAGGGCTGTCAAGTTAACGCGTTAATAACGCAAAAAAAAATTAACGCCATAATTTAACGCGATTAACGTATGTGCATTTTTTGTCCTCGGCCACCCCGTAGTTTCAGAGCGCATCGAGTTTAAAATACCATCTACAAGCTGATGCTGACAGCCCCGCTCCTGCCGCCCGCTTGTGGCAGACCACACTTCCACGCTCACCGGCAGGCACCGACTGGCCATGGGGAGGACCGGGAGAGACCTTACGTGTATTGTTGTTGTTAGCATCTGGTGCTAGCTAGCTGCGCTAACGGATATAAGGAGCTGTTTCAATGAAAACAGAGGAGTGACATTTCGCCGACAACTGCGCCGAGCACTTGACTTTATGCAGGAAGCCAGACAGTGGGACAATGTACGAAAAGTCAGCACACTCAGCACGGATAGTGCGCAACATGATCGCAGCGTCCAGGCAGCTCCCGTTCGAGCATATGCCTTGAGTTGCACATAGCTCCAACGATCCATCACACAAACACACACACACGCACAGACACACACACACACTTTGTATTGTATTATTGTATGAGAGGTTCCAGGTTGAATTGAGGCGAATATTTGTAATGTTCAGAGGTTGTTGTGTTTAATATTCATGAGAATTGTTGTCATTGTTCAAATGATAATAAACATGTGCATAAAGCATATTTGTCCACTCATATGTTGATAAGAGTATTAAAAACTTGAAAAATATTCCTCTAAGGTACATTTAGAACAGATCAAAAATGTGCGATTAATTTGCGATTAAATATTTTAATCGACTGACAGCCCTAATTTTTTCACAAATAGAATAAAGGTTTCACAAATCTCAAACTGGGTTAAAAAGAATCTTTAGCCTCTCTGGGATAATCCAGTCCAGATTTGATGAGTGTAGGTCTAGTGGTTTTAGATCAGGACCTGGTCTAATGTGGTCTACATGTGAAAAAAGCACTGAAATCTCACTTTTTGTATTTTCACAAATAGAATAAAGGTTTCACAAATCTCAAACTGGGTTATAAAGAATCTTTAGACTCTCTGGGATGATCCAGTCCAAATAAATCGGCTATGCAGCGATTTAAGAGGTTCAAACACGGAGGATTGTTCGCTCAGCGCTGTAAATTAAATGTCCCTTAACTTTCCCCTTAACTGCCGAATCGGATGCTCTGAATCGGAAGCCAACTTCAGCGTCGTCACTTTAGGGTGGTTTGGTTAGCGTGTTTGACAGGTATGAATGACTCGTTCAAAAGTCCCATGACATAAAGAACCGTCACCGTCTCCTAATGAACTGTCACCACAGATAAAGACTTCATTCATAAGGAAGTCTGGCTGTAGTCTTATGTTAGTGTCTTATTTAATCAACCAAACAGCCACATACAGGTGTTCAAAACAACTATTACTTTCATCACCAGCAGCTAAATTAGCCTTTTTAGCCACACAGGGATAAAGTGATTTCCCTACTGTAATATTGTGATCATTTATGAATGGACGCTGGTATTCTTAATATTAACTATAGATTTGTGAGATAAATACAAACTGTGCTCTTGTTTAATAACACAAATGAACTCACAGTGATTTAAACTAAGCCATGTTAGCTCAGCTAAGCTAACTGATTACTTGATTTAAAGCTTTTAAAACGACAAGCCGACTGTTAACAAGAGAAGTAAGCAAAATGCTCCTGTCCTCAGTCTGTGGCAAAGTGAATAAAGACAATGAAAAGCTACTTACTGGGATTGTGTTCACCAAAAGTGTCCAGGAGGTTTGAGACTCTGAGAATGACACGTAAAATCGTTTTAATCCGAATTCCTTGTTTAGTTTCCGGTCAAGCAGTTGAGCGTCAATTCTGAAAGCGTGATAAGTCAAACATCCGGTGCAAGGTTTCAAAATAAAATTATTTTTTCAGTACGTTTTTTTATAATGATTCTTTATTGAGTCTTTTGATATTTTCCTTTTATAAACTCGTTATACAGTCTCTCAGTCCGAACAGTATTATTTGTATACTTTATAAATAAGGCTGTCACATTGAGTATTGAGTAGCCTACTATGCAAATACATTACATTGCATTTAGCTGACTCTTTTATCCAAAGCGACTTACAATAAGTGCGTTCGACCAACAAAATACAAACTTGAAGAAAACAGAATCATAAAGTACATCAGGTTTCATAGAGCAAAAACATTTCAAGTGCTACTCAACTGGCTTTAGGTAAGCCAGTCCTTTATTAGTATATAAGTGCTCTGTTAATAGTTCTATCGCTCGAAGTGGAGTCGAAAGGGATGAGTTTTCAGTCTGCGCCGGAAGGTGTGTAAGCTATCTGCTGTCCTGATGTCAATGGGGAGCTCATTCCACCATTTTCGAGCCAAATAATAACATTACAAATAAAATACAATGCGCATATTATATAAGAAAGTCAGACCTAAAACCAATGAAACCTCCATCCATAATTAACCAATTATTAATATCAGTGTGTAAGTAGGCCTATAGATGAGAGCAGTGGCGTAACTATCGACGGTGCAGCCGGTGCAACCATATATCGAGCCCAATCGTCGATTTCTAATTATTTAATGTAATTGTTTGCCTGTCTGGCCATCGTAATCGGGCTCTTTGAAGATCCAAAAATCCATGGTTTTCTTAAATTTCTGATCGGATTGGCAAAAACTTCAGAATTTGTATTGACTGCCATTCAAATGACAGCGTTGTTTTCCCCAAAAAGTGGTCGGGCCGTAATTTTCGCCCGGAAGTGACGTAGGTGTTACTCTCATCAATATTTAAATAATACTTTACCTGGCTGGAACCTGCAGTGAGATAAGTGTTTATTATTTTTATTTTATAAGATAAATCAACCGGTGTCCGGTTTGCTGGATGACTCTGGGGAACTTGACCACACATGACGCCCTGCCTCTCGCCTCTTTCACTGACAGGGGTGTGTTAAAAACCATTGGCGTATTAACTGAAAATAAATGCTAGTTTTTATACTAGAAAGCAAAACGGGATAGATGTTTAAATACTTTTGAATTATTGTTTCTTGATGAAATGTCGTCAAAACTGTCCCACCTATAGCGTAACTTTTATTTACACTTTTAGTTTGGACCCCCACATACGACACAATGGTTTGTTCTAAACACTAATCCCCGCCTCTTCCCTACTTCTGACCAATGAGAGAAAAACAGCGTGGCGATGGAAGGTGACGCCACTGCACTGGAGTTTGACAGCTGACAGCCAGTAGGCTTGTTTGAGACGAGCTGCGGCTCGCCTAGAAAGTAGACGAGAATAGCCGATCGCAGCCGGGGGAGGTCTCAAAATGCTCGCCTGAAGTCGGACAGCTCGGAGTCGGCTTCTTCATCTTCTTCTTCTCTCGGTTTTTTGGGGGATTGCAAACAACTTTAAGGTGCATACTGCCGCCTCCGGAGTCGGCTTGACTCGGTTTGCATTTATAAAGAATGCACAAATGTGTTTAATCGTTAATGTCAGATATGTACTAAGTAAATACATTTGTTCCTGCTCAAGATTAGATTCAACTTTATTGTTATTGCACATATTACAGGTACTGAGACAACAAAATGTAGTTTTCTAACCAGGAGTGCAACAAGCAGTAAAGTGAAAAGTAATGTACACAATCTACAGAATAAAATATAGAATTAATTGAATGATGAATAAACAGTGAGGAGGGGTATGAATAGATATACACAGCAGCCTCAGGGCCGCCTTAATGCACGGGCTGACCTGGGCTGAATCCCAGGGGCCTACGGAGATCGGGGGCCTATCATGAGCCAATAAAAAAAAAAAAAAAATCAAATATATTTTTTTTTTTCGGGTGTTTTTAATTTTTTTTAAATAGACAAGGTCTTGGCTTTCAGAATATGCAAGTTTTATTTCCAAAATCACACGATAAATACATTTTTGAAGCTTGTAAAGGGAAGATGACAGCTCTCACTCACCACCCTGCACTTCCACAGCGCCGCTCCCCCTCCCTCCGGCTGAAATTATTAATGTAAGGTGTATAGTAATCATAGATAACACGGCAGGGTCCGTTACAGTTTGTTTTCATCTGATTTCAAATAAAAAAAGTCTTGGCTTTCAGAATATCAAACTTGTTTCGGCAAATTCAGATGATAAATACAACTTTGAATCTTGTAACGGCATAATTACAAGCGGAGAACTGAGTAACTTGACGTCACAGCAGGCACAACAACAGCCGGTGTTTCTCGTGAGTGTTTTCCCCAGGAAACAAACACAATACACACAAACGCAAAATGACACAAACACACACACGTATACACACACACACACACACACACACACACACACACACACACACACACACACACTCGTGAGCTTCCCCCAGAACAGTAATATAATCCAAACGAAAATATCTTCCCTCCATACTATTTTGATCATTTGCTCCGCTAATCAATCAGATCGATGGATTCCAGAGATTTTTCTCAAAAATGATGTAACAGTCAGTGGGCACCACTTAACAGCCAATCAGAATGAGAATATGTTTCACATGTGACTTGTTCAAATTGCGAGTGATTGAGTGACAGATGAAGGTTGTTTAGGAGAAAATGTCGGAGAAGAAAAAGTTTGAGAGTGGCGCTCGGAAAAGGAAATTGTTGAGGGAAAAGGAGTTTCGAGACAAGCAGCTATTACAAAACATGCCGAAGCTGACAGGTTATTTTAAACCTGTAGGCCAGGATGAGGAGGAAGGACAGATGAGTTCTGTCCGAGCGGCAGCAGTGCCGGCCGCGGGGCCTCGGAGCCAAGTAGGCCGTCTGGTTCTGATAGCGATGGAGTAGCTGGAGTAGCGGGAGAGGAAAAACAGACAGGAGGGACATTATCTGTTGGAGGAGATGGGAGGACGACGAGGACTTGCTACGTGGAGGGGAGCCAACGGCAACTGGACAGATACATGAGGGAGGCCCGATACGTCACTCATCTGGAGGAGAGGACCAGGCGCGCGTGGAGCAGAGTGGAGAAGTGCGATCACAGAGCCTGCCGAGGCTATAAATGACTTTGATTTGTTGTTTAAATAGGGGGCCTACAAAAACTATCAGCCCCAGGGCCTGATTGCAGGTTAAGGCGGGCTTGAGCAGCCTGTGAGCAGTATGAACAGTGTATGAATATGCTAAGATATATAAAGTATGAAAACGGTAAGCAGTGCAAGTATAGTATAAAATATATAGATATTAATTTCATGATGATAAACATTGTGGAACAATGATGAAAAATGTGAATGGAAGTGGCGACGTAAAACGGACACAAAACAACAACAAACTTTTGCCGAGCCAATTGGAGAGTTTCATCAGCAGCACGGGGTAAAAACCACCAATGAGCGCTCAGCTCGAGATACCAGCGAGACGTTTCCCATCAAGCATTTCGCTTCCGCAGCCCGTGGAGAGGAACTGCGCCGCCGCGCCTCGCTCTCAAGGCTGCGGGCGTCTTTGTCCCGCGAGATTTCAACGTCTCATGTAGGCGAGCCTCCAGAGCAAGTCGGACAAAATGACTAACCATCATGCAACGCACTAGCAAGACGTTGATCGCAATTGCGCAGGTCTGCGTCGGTCTCGCTTGTCTCAAACAAGCATACAAATATTTCGGTCCGTCGTCCACTTTAACATCAACTTTCAAATCACTTTGGTTAAAGTTTTTCTCGGTCAGAATGTTTGACTTAATTGTTTCTATTTCTTACCAAAAGAAGTCACAGAAACATTTACAACCTCTTTTGTTGGCTTTAAGTGTTGTTGAAAATGTACAAATCAAAAGCAGAGCCAATAATATGACCAATGCTTTGAGCAAGACTTTATTTCAAATAAAATAAACAACGTTAAGCACCACTCACTGATCAACTTGTTTGGCCAAAATAAAAGTAAAAGTAATAATAAATAACTGAATAAGTTAATAATATATGTATTTCTTTACCATATCATTGGGTCTCGAAACCATTAAGAGTCCATGTGAACTAAGATGTGGCACAGCCATTTTAGAGAGTGAGAAAAAACCTGCAGTAAAAACATTACTTCTGTTTCTAATATTAACTCGTGTTAACAATAATTATTAACCACATATGAACCAGCAACCTGTGTTCGGTCAAGTGTTTCAGCCAAATAGTAATTACATTTAATAAAAATAACAAACAATGTGCAGCATTTCAGCTCAAACACTGAATATCAGTGATTCAAATGTATTATTTATTGTACTGTAAATATTACAATATTAACAGTACATTTCATATTGTAATTTAAAACAAGTATTTCATTTTGTTTACAGTTAACCTGCAGGATCACATCTCCATGCTCAGACTTTATTCTAGTATTAAGAAAATCCAAAGTCAGGGTGTGTTTGAGGGAGAAGCCTGGTTCTCTAGTATTTGGTTCAAGAAGTCAGAGGTCAGGGGTTCCAGCGCAGGTCACAGATCAGGGCGATGTGGTCTGAGGGGTGAGCGACGCTGGGCAGAGCCTCGTAGGTGGTGACCTCCTGGTGGCTGGGCAGAGGAATCACCTGCTCCACCTGCAAAAACACAGATACTGTTATTATATCTACTCCCCTACTTTAGTGGGAAATTAAATTCAAACTTGTACAAAAAAGGTTTCCTACTTCTGTATACAACCAGAATTTGGTTTCAAACTAGTTGCAATGACACACATTATTCATAGGACTACTACTCTTACAACAATATAATATGTTAATATTGATTTCACAGTGGTTGCGCTAACATCATAGCTTGTCAATTTGTTTTCGTCATCTACTCCCATTTGCATGTGTCATGTGGAGCGTAGGGCAGCTTGTGCTCAAGTGAAGGTGTTTCTGACCCTGTAAAGAGTTAGATTGTGTAGCGATAAAAATAATGGTTTTAAATTGTTGCTTTTTGATCGGTAAATTGCAACCTCTTAGTTCAGAAATCAACAGCAAGTATACTCCTAACTTGAGTATTTGCCACACTAATCTGTCAGTGCTGTTCGTATCAGTGGCCCTGGCAGCACTACCAGTAATGAAGTGACAGTATTAGCTTGACTTCAGTACTAGTACCTGCATGCTGTCCGGCTGTATGAAGATGTAGTCCAGGCAGCCATGGAATCCTCCCACGTAGTTGGTGTAGGCCGGCTGTCCGTAGGCGCTCAGCAGAGGGGGGAGGGCAGAGAGCAGCTCCATGCTGCAGGACTCCTCCGGCCCCAAGCTGCTCCAGTCTGCGTGCTGCAGAGGAACAAGAGCCTCGCTGAGCAGCTGGAAAACACCTGCAGACAGGAAGAGGAGACAAACAATGACTCAGCAGCTTTTAAATACAATATGAAGTCAATGAAGTCTATGTGCTTTGGCTGGATTAAATTCTGGCAGAGACCGGTGTTGCTGTGGACTTACCCGAGTCAGGGTGTGAGTTGAAGTCTCCACAAAAGATCAGAGGGGCTCCAGGTGCGACCTCATTGATCACATGATTCAGGTGTTGCAGAGCCACGCCCATCTGGACCAAGCGGATGCTCCCTCCTTCAGAGAAATGTAATTTGTTTTTAGAAATGTGTTCTTGCTCTTTTATATGAGGTGTGTTCATACAGAGGAGTGAGCTGTTTTACCTTTGGGGAGCCAGTACAGGTGAGTGTTTGCCACGCAGACCTTCCTGCCAGGTTTACTCACATCCTCAAGCACACTGACCTGAAAACAAACAAGTCACAACAACAATTTACAAAGACAGCCACAGTGTGTCCATTTGACAGCATTTTGGGGGGGGATTTGATGATTTTATTTCTTTCTTTCGATTAATTCATTTGCCTATTAAATATTTGAATTAACAAAACTACCTAACCCAATGCTCTAAAGCCAATTAGAGCTCAACGACTACAAGCCCAAAACTCTACTAGTATGAATCCTCTTTTGAATGATTCTGGCGGTGCAGCATGTGAGCAGCCGTACCTGCAGGACAGTGGACCTCTTCAGGATGTTCCGCTTCAGAGCCGTGCTCGCAGAAAGATTCTCCAGCAGCGCAGAGTGGATTGGGTCAGAGGTTAGCGCCTCGCTCAGCGAAATATTATGACTGCTCAGAAGCTTCAACTTTGACCTAAAAAGACAAAATGATGCACTTTTTAATTACGTGGCTTAATATAGGATTGAAAGGTTTATTACCATCTAAAAAAACAATATAAAATAAACACTAAGAAAATATAAGGATCAGATTGCAGCTTTGTTGGGGTAGTCCTGTGTTATGATCAGCCTTTTGCCCCTTCAAGTATAGCGACTGTATTGGACAATGTACCAACCCCAACCCGACTTTTACGGTCTCACATTTATCCTCAGATTCTTCACCAAGGGGGCTGTTTAGTAACAATCCTATCCCAATCAACCTGCTTTTAAGTGATGCACCACATTTATACCTAAAGTTAAGTTTTGGAAAAAAGAACGAGGCTTTAACAGAAACTTAAAAAACTCAGTCCAGGTGCTGGTGGACCTGACCTGCGGTAGAATGTAGCGAGTCCTTCATGCTGTCTGTCTTTGGTTCTGAAAACACCGTCCAGACCGAAGGCATCGAGGGCTGGAGTCAGACTGTTAACAAACACCCCTAAAGAGACCAGGGAACATGAAGGAAGTCACACACAGGGTTTCCAACCTCAAATACAAATTCAAGCATCTTTCAAACATTTTGCTGCACCTTGGTAAATAACATATTTATATGCATCATATATACACAGTATACTTTCTGCACCCCTTCATCAAGTTCAAATTAAATGCTTTTGTAATAAACAACTTAAGTTATATTTTTGTGGTAGTATTAGTACGAAATGGTGACAATTAAAAAAAGGTAAACACAACAAAAATGTAAAATGTGAGTGACACCTCTCTGTGTGTACTTGGCATCCGATATAATCAAAAATGTTAAGCAGCTAATTGCAAACTGAAGCACATCGCAAACCTTGAAACATTAAAATGCAACAGTTTTGAAGGAATTCCAGAAAGCGTAGCAACCCTTCATAAAGAAGACTCAAATATCCACCAGATGATGGTACAGAAAAGATGGAGGCTAGCTTTTATCAACTATCTATTTCTCCAGTTATTACCTTTGTCCACCTCCTGCAGACAGATGATGTCAGCCTTGTACCCGGCGAGCTCCTTCTTGATCAGGTTCTGCCTGTAGTCCAGCTGCAGGGCGTAAGGGGCGCAGTACGGGTAGAGCACCGTCTTGGACAGTTCTGTCTGGGCGTAGGTGTCGGCGAGGATGTTATACGACACCACCCTCACAGACGGCCACTCCGCCTCTTTGAGAGTGTACGCGTGCCTGTTGTCGAACGTGCACACCCCGGGTCCGGCCTCTATTGCCGTAGAGAGGAGCTCCTTGGGCAGGCCGCTGCGTCCTCCATCTTTAGGGGTGCAGCGCAGTTTGAGCCTGTAGCCGATGTCCTGAATGGACGGAACATGGACTCTCCCACATCCTACCTGTGTCCACTCGCTGTCCTGACCTTCAACTTCTACCGCAGCTTCAGTGCTATGATATAAAACATCAGAGAGAAAAATAATAACAAAAAGGTGCAGACTTTTCCATATCTTCTTTGACTTTCTTCTCTCTCTTATGCTGCCCAATTATATAAAATAAACAGATTTGTTTGCTTCACGGATTGTATTTTCTCTCAGATCCTGTCTTTTGTTTTCAGAAGTTTAGCTTGATCTTATTGGCACAAGTCTGATTACATACCCAATTTCCAGTGCTGGTAGTAGTGTCAGTCTACAATAAATACTTGCATCATCATTTGACAAACTGACTCCTATACTGGAGTAAACATGACATTGGATTAAAGCCTGATCATTGCTGGATTTGTAAGGCATTGTAAGGAAATTACGTTTGATGTTGCAAATGTAATCTTGTTCATTTGTGTGTGTTTGGATCATGCTGAAGCCTCTACTACAATGTCGCCTAGACTAAACCATTGTAAGCCTCAACTAATTGTAGCCCACCTTGATTACAACAAAGTATTCTGACTATTTTTGCTTTTGAGCCTTTTCTCAACAAAATCACGAAACATACTACCTGAAAGACGTTACTTCAAACGAATGTTATGTATCTAAAAGTACTTTGAAAGTAACAAATCCCTTGTATGTGCACACATGTTTTGGCCAATAAAGCGGATTCTTCCTACCTTGTGTTTGGGGCATTTTCTCTATACCACGTGAACTCGCAGTCTTCCAGGTTCCCGAACTCTATCTCCAGGTTGGGGCAGACGGGGAACTCTGCGAGCAGGGACGCGGGGAGCTCTGCGTTGGTCAAGGTGGGAGTGTTCCTACGGACAGAGTACTCCACGTCTCCCACCTCCAGCACGGCTCCGTCCCGCCACGCCTCCGAATTCAGCGACATGCCGGACACCTCCTCCCCGTTGTAGTAGAGCTTCACCGCGGTGAGCACAGGGGCTTCACCCGGCGTCTGTCCTTTCTTTTTCTTTGACTTTTTCGCCTTTCCTTGGCTCTTGTTGAGGCCGTGGGATATCCTGGCCAGGGCCTTTCCCAGCGGCTCATCCTGGTCCCGCAACATGTGTTTGTGGCTGCCGTCCAGACTGAAGGAGATGGTGAGTTTGGGCTCCCCGGGGAGGCACCTCACCACGGCGGGGTTCATCCTGCCGAGGAGGCGGCAGGCTCCGGTCAGAGTCCTCGGTGAAGAGACGAACAGTAGGCGGCGGGGGAGAAGTGTGAGAGCAGCGGAGAGGCGGTTAAACATGAAGACCCGGTGGCAGGTAGAGGACAACAGGGAAAACTACACTGACGGTAAACTAAGTAATGTCAACGACCAGCGACAGGTAGAGGACAGCGGGGCAAACTACAATGACGTTTAACGACACTGGCGCTAACCTGCACTAACGTTATTTTAAATTAACTTGAACCTACACCAACATTCATCACCCACGCCGGTAACGTCAATGACAAGTAGAGTGCTCCCTATTTATATGACGTCAACAACTGCCCGACACAGTGCTAACCCCATGGTGCTAACTAGCAAGCTAACCAGAAGAGAACACCACCGAGTGTTATTCACCCTCCAGCAGTCTGATTTAAAACTAAACAACACACAGGATTCAGATATATAAAACCCTGCTTAAAACAACATGTTATTTTTTTAAATATTCACAAACAATGTTATCTGTCAGTTATTTCCCTGGTAAGTCATGCCCATAGACCATGGATGTATAGTAAGAACTGGGCTGCAGTCGAATAGTCCCTTTAGCTTAGGAACCTTCCTAACCGAGTGAAATGACCCGGAAGTCCCTCAGTGATAAGCACGATGATGGCCCAATCCCAAACCACTCCCTCGACCCTACCCCTCCGTGACGGAGTGAACTCCGTCTGTAGCCACACTCGCAGCTCAACGAGGCTCCCTCCTGTCAGATGGAGGGAGCAAATACAGCAGCAAGCTTTGGGACGGCCTCTCCTCTCTCCGGCAGAAACAGGAAATGCCGTAACTGTGTGTAACAACGGTTTCAAATCAGCTAAACTTTTTGTCTAAGAGATGCCATATCTTAGACAAAAAGTTTAAATGAATAACTCAAATAAAACTCCAAACATCTTTCATTGTGTTTCAAAGCTCTTTTAGTTTTAAACCTGATGTTTATAAGCTTCTTAGTTTTTGCAACAGTCTGTAAATATACACAACTTTATAATAAAATGTTTCTGCCGGAGAGAGGGGAGGCCGTCCCAAAGCTTGCCGCTGTATTTACTCCCTCCATCTGACAGGAGGGAGCCTCGTTGAGCTGCGAGTGTGGCTACAGACGGAGTTCACTCCATCACGGAGGGGTAGGGTCGAGGGAGTGGTTTGGGATTGGGCCTAAAGTACCGCAGTCTCTTCTCCTAAGTCCTTTTGAATTCTCCTATCCACTATCCCTTAACCCCGTGACGTTTCACTCAGAGGTCAAGGAATAGGAGATAGGGTTAGAATTTAGGAGCTGATTTTTTGATTATCGGAACGCAACCCCGGGTTGCGTTCCAATAGTCCATTTAGTTTAGGAACCTTCCTAACCAAGTGAAATGACCCGGAAGTACCATGGATGTATGGGAAGTACGTCAGTGGCAGCCATGTTAAGTGCCGTTCCAATTCTCTAAATGAAAGGAAATGAGGTTTCAAACTTCCTTTATAACCTCCTTTAGCTTAGGAACCACTGGACCTCCCTTACCGAAAGGAGAGGAGAAAATGCTGCCCCACAATGCCTTGCAGCCGCAGCATTTGACGTCACACAACAGTCGGCCGTTCACGGAAACAAACAATTATGACGGAGAAGTTATAGATGAGAGTAACAAATGCGTCACTTCCGGGCAAAAATAACGTCTCCGCTCACTTTTGGGGGAAAATAACGCTGTCAGTTGAACGGCGGTCAATACAAATTCTGAAGTTTTTGCCAATCCGATCAGAAATTTAAGAAAACCGGAGATTTTTGGATCATCAAAGAGCCCGATTCCAATGGCCAGACAGGCAAACAATTGCATTAAGCCATTAGAAATCGACGATCGGGCTCGATATATGGTTAAATATAGCAGTAGGCTATCGATTTTCATAGATGAGAGTAACATCGACGTCACTTTACGGCCCCGCCCACTTTTGGGGGAAACAACGCTGTCATTTGAACGGCGATCGAGCCTGAAGCCACAGAGCTCTTCTTTTAGTGTCCTTTCTTCTTAGAGGAAGTACAGAAAAACTGAACTGTGGATTATTTTTAATGTTTGAGGTGCAATAAACGACACGGCAGCTTGTTGGCATGATAAAACTATTATGTTCCGCCTCGCTCATGAGAGTAACAGCTGGAGAAACTACAGCCTCGCCTACTGATTTTAATTTAACCATATATCAAGACCGATTGTCGATTACCAATGATCAAATGTAATTGTTTGCCTGACTGGCCATCGTAATCGGGCTCTTTGAAGATCCAAAAATCGGCGGTTTTCAATTTTTTTTTATCGGATTGGCAAAAACTTCAGAATTTGTATTGACCGCCATTCAAATGACAACGTTGTTTTCCCCCAAAAGTGGGCGGTGCCGTAATTTTTGCCCAGAAGTGACGTTGGTGTTACTCTCATCTATAGGCTATCATGAAAGTTACGGTGCTTATTAAGCATTTTAAAACGTAAGTGGTAACTTGCCAAAGTGCTTTGTTTTGAACGTTCATCAGTATTATAATCAAAAAGAGAAATATGAACGTTAGTTTTTACTGAAATTGTCAAATAAAGTCAACATTTCACTGAGCTGTGTGGGGTTTGTTCAACTTTTAAAATATGTTTGAATGGTGATATACACAGTGATAGATGTTAAGGACTAACGTTTATAATAAATACATTTGTATTTCTTTTAAGATATTTTCATACAATCATACGTATTGGGATCATTTGTATAAATGTGGACCGGAGGGAGAGGGTGACGAGCATACATTTCACTTTCCTTTTTTATTTCAATTCCAACTTTGGTCATGAAGAATATGTTTCTCTGTTGTCCACGTTCATAAAGCATAAAGCAACAGCATCAGAGCACGGTGCAGAGTCTCTAGATGAGTTTACAGTAGTCCCTCGTTCTTATTAAACATCCATGTTGTAGTCCGCTGTATAGAAAACTGTAGTTTCCATAGTTTCCCCACAGCAGCAGACGCACATTCATGACGTCCGCTGGCGCATCATAAACACGTCGGATAGTGAAAGTGCATTCGGATTCTCTAAAGTACCGCAGTCTCTTCTCCTAAATCCTTTTGAATTCTCCTATCCACTATCCCTTAACCCTGTGACGTTTCACTCAGAGGTCAAGGAATAGGAGATAGGGTTAGAATTTAGGAGCTGATTTTTGGATTATCGGAACGCAACCCCGGACTGTGTGGCCATGCCTAGCGTCTTCTTCTTCTGTAAAATGTGGCTTATTAAAAGCGTGCCACTGCCACCTACCAGACAGGATGGACATAACACCAGTACATTTTCTTTGACAATATTCTTATTCTTTGATTTATATGGTTATGATTTGTATTTTGATAAATGAATCATATAACCATGGATGGGGGATAACTGAATACTGAGCCTACATAAAACAGCTATAAAAAGACACAAATTCACTACAAGAGACACTCAACCACGGAAACAAATCTACAATGAGATGTAAAACAACCACACAAAAGAGGAAAACATTGCACACAGTCTATGTAGGAGACTTGGAGGAGCCTTTTGAAGTCTATGCCCATCTAAAAATGTGATTTTTCCCACTCAGTAACAACAAGCACAGAAAAAAAACAACTAAAAGGAAAAATGTCCTTTGTAGAGAAAACAGATCGGAACCAAATGTGATTTTTTATATTTTTTTATTAAATTTGTTATAAAGACAAATGCAGATATTAACTAGCAGGCAAATAAAAAAACACTATAAATATATATATAAAAAAGTCTAACCCCGAGCTGAAAGTAAACCATTGCACCAGCAGTTTATAATCAGCTCTCTATCTCTTTTTAAAGTGTAATAGTCTCTAAATATCTTCTTCGCTACACTACAGAATATTTTTCTCAGCGTCGCTCTCCACACAGCAGTGTTCGGGATGTTCTGGGCTTTGGGGGAAGTAGACGTCAGCTTTGTGTTCGTCCTCGTGCTCGATGTGTTTCAGGTGGATGACCATGTGCAAGGCATAGGCCAGCACCAGCAGCAGGATGAGGGAAGTGACCAGCCCCATCAGGATGGCCGGCGTCATGAAGGTGGCGCAGACGGTCGCCGGAGAGAATCTATCGGAGGTGATGTTGAATGCCTGAATCTGTGCAGGGGATGAAAATAATTAAGAAAAGTATATGTTCCTTTCTTATTTATCCTTATTTATTGTCACACAACGCAAACAAAAGAAGAAATTAGCATGCAATAATATTAACTTAGTTCTGTATGTAAATCCGAAAGCAGTATTTTTTGACAAAAAAGCAAATTTTATTCCTGTTTTTAAATTTTCAAATAATAATAGTAGTAAATAATTGATTTTGAGATTTTTAACAGTTATTTATATAAATATCCAGCATCATCATAATTCATTTGGAGTCCTGTTTTTGTCTATCCGACGAATACAAGTTGTTCATCATCCATTTCTAAATAAATACTAATATGTCACGGTATGTATTGTAAAAATATTTATAGTTGTATATTGTAGTACAACTTACACATTTTATTTTAACTTCTTAGTTTAAATAAATATTTGATTTTACTTCATTTTCTTCTTATTACACATTTTGACTTTAACTTAATATGTTGAATAAATATTTGATTTTATCTTTGTAATTTTATTTTATTCTAAAATTGAGCAACTGTCAGGAAACCTATTCGCCCCCTGGGAGAAATAAAATATTCAGATTCTAACTAAATGTATTTAAAGTTTTATAAGATCTAAAGTTACAAACCCTCTTGAATCTGAGACAGCGAGTCCGTTAAAAGGAGGGTACCTGGAAGTTGGTGAAGGTGAGGCTCCAGCGGTGAGCATCCTCGCTGCTGGGCAGCAGCAGGGCGCTGTAGCGCTGCAGGCTGCTGACGTGCAGGCAGTGGTAGGAGGAGGAAGTCGGAGCATACACGTCGCTGGCGTTGAACACTGCCTCCTCAGAGGAGTTGTAGCGCACAGACACGCTGTCCACCGAGAACCACCACTGACCCGAAGACTCGTAGAAAGTGTTGGACAGCTGCAGCCTGACATCAGCGAGAGGGGAGGAAACAACACTTCATTTATCCTAACAGCTGCTGCTTCAATGGCTGTAGAAAGTTGTGGAATGTAACTAAATACTTTTGATTATCTCTGTACTTCTACTTAAGTAATATTTACAAGTCATTTTTAACTGAAGAAATTTTTTTTCAGACAACAGTATTTCTATCATCTACAATATCGATTTTTGTACAATCTATAATTATAGTTTTATGCATAATCAGCAGACAAATGTTATGACTGACCTTATGGAAAGGCCTCTCAAATCCTCCACATCTCCAAACCTCATGACCAGCCTGTTGAAGATAGGCAGACAGGAAGACATCTTTTCACCTTTTTTTAAGTATTGTTGGACTTCCCTCATTAACATCCTTACTTGAACATACTTTATTGCTATTAAAGTATATATTTTTCCATTTCTTAATGTCAATTATTTGTAAAATTTCATTTGATTTTTTATGATAAATAACTTTTGTTTGAGGAGGGATAACTTTTTTCAATACATTTGTAATCAACATCAGAAAACAGCCACATCTTTCTGTTTCTGATGCTATCACCAGGTTGGTGTGCATCATCAGACAGGCGTTTGAACCTACGTGGCCTTGTCCTGGCGGCAGACGGACTGGCTGGTGTCGACAGGGTTCTGGGGAGAGAACGCTCTCTCCGTCAGGTCCAGCTGCTTCTGCTTCTCGTAGCGCAGAGACAGCTTCCGGGCCTGGAACATGACGCACGGCTCCCCATCCGACATCACCTGGTGGGGATATTTAAATATGAGTTCATACAAAATTCATTTTCATACCACCACCAATTGCAATAAAAGTGTTTTTTTTGCGTTATCTATAAAAAAAATAGGTATTATTACAGCTTACAATAACCTTTTTGGTTCTCTTGGGGAAGTTTATAAGCTACCCAACATTATATATATATAAAAAATAAGCTTCTCCTTAACACATTTATGCATCAATAATACTTGTACACAATAGTAAAGTAGACAATTCATTACTCTGAAATTGGCCCTTGAGCACACACATCATATTCTTGGAAAACTTTTATTTTTCCACCAAGAGCAACATTTCCAGTTGACCTAAGATGATCTCTCATCACCTCATTTTAGAAAAGCCTACAAAGATATGAAGGATTGGAAACTGCATGTGAACAAATGTGGTTAAGGTACTATCACCACCTTGAGGGGAGGAAAGGGAACTGCAATTCCTGGAGTCTGAAGTAACTTCCTCCTCGACACATCTGCAGTCTGTAGAAGGAAAGAGACAACCATTGAGAACAAATACCTTTGTATCATGTGAAACACCATTACACTTTAAATGCAATAACGCATGCCTATATAATAAATCAACAAAGAAGCCCGTGTGCTTTGTCAACAGTTAGTATATTTACCTTTGTATGACTGTGAAGCAGATATTTTTATTTTTGTTTTACTTTAGTTTGACTTATTCAATGCCTTCTCTTTTTTCCCTTCCTCAACTGTTTCTAAGAAATGACTACTTAGCAGTGAATTCAACAAAACTCTCTTTCACTCTGTCTTACTTTTACCTATGACAATTTTGAATGACGGATTAGAAATGTTGTGTTTTACCACCAGGTTATTGTTGTTGTTTATTGTGTGTTTTTACCTTTTAAGAGTTCTATTTTGTTCTTCAGTAAGTGTTTACCTGCAGTCTTCTTTCTGTCTGATCTGCCGATACCAAAGGCTCCTCTGTCCACATCCCTCCATCCCTCTGAGCTACCTCTTCATCTGCAGAGACAAGAACAGGATGAATTCTCTCATTTTATAAAAAAAAACAATCATGTATAGGTGTTATAGTGTACGTTAAATTGAAATATACATATCTCAAAACATTTATCTGCGGTAAAACATTTCAGGTTTCAACAACAAATAATTATTTTATTTTTTATTTTACTCAAGGTTGCACCACAAAATAAAAGATATCACTCCTCTATTACGTCTACTGGCCTTTTACCACGCTTCAGGTCAGCATAATACATACTTACTCAGTTCATGACTAACTATGAGTGGCACCTGATTCCAGCTGACTCATAATATCGGGTACTTATATATTTATTCAAGTATTCAGTGTTACACATGCACCTGACACATTAGATGTACTCATTACTTATACATTAGATTTAAGTCCTGCATTTAACTGCAGGGAATGTATTGTAATGCTCTGCAGTTGATTTGTTTGTAGTCAGTATCATTATGTCTGCATCATGCTACCTATCCACTTATCTGTGTAACATTTAGCAGTTGGGCACAGTTGTACTAGCATGCCAAAGTGCTGAAATAATGTATGCATGTTTGATTACATTGTTATTTCCCCCTGTGATTTTTTGTATTATTTTGTTAAGCTCACTATAAACTAATATTGATTGTCATATTGACATATTATTAGACAGACAGACAGACAGGGAGAGAGACAGACAGACAGGCAGACAGACAGACAGACAGACAGACAGACAGACAGACAGACAGACAGACAGACAGACAGACAGACAGACAGACAGACAGACAGACAGAGAGAGAGACAGACAGGTTGACAGACAGACAGGTAGACAGACAGGGAGAGAGAGAGAGAGAGACAGGGAGGGAGAGACAGACAGACAGACAGACAGACAGACAGGGAGAGAGAGACAGGGAGAGAGAGACAGACAGGGAGAGACAGACAGACAGACAGGGAGAGAGAGAGAGAGAGAGAGAGAGACAGGGAGAGAGAGAGAGACAGACAGGGAGAGAGAGAGACAGACAGGGAGAGAGAGAGACAGACAGGGAGAGAGAGAGACAGACAGGGAGAGAGAGAGACAGACAGACAGGGAGAGAGAGAGAGAGAGAGACAGGGAGAGAGAGAGACAGACAGGGAGAGAGAGACAGACAGGGAGAGAGAGAGACAGACAGGGAGAGAGAGAGAGACAGGGAGAGAGAGAGACAGACAGGGAGAGAGAGAGACAGACAGACAGGGAGAGAGAGAGAGAGAGAGACAGGGAGAGAGAGAGACAGACAGGGAGAGAGAGAGACAGACAGACAGGGAGAGAGAGAGAGAGAGAGAGACAGGGAGAGAGAGAGACAGACAGGGAGAGAGAGACAGACAGGGAGAGAGAGAGACAGACAGGGAGAGAGAGACAGACAGGGAGAGAGAGAGACAGACAGGGAGAGAGAGAGAGACAGACAGACAGACTTACCTTGTATGAAAGAGACAGCCCCACTGTGAACAGAAGGAGGATCAATACATAAAGTTATTTAAATATAATATAAGGTTTCTCATTATATCTGACAGTATCCTCAGTTTTTTATTACATTTGTATATCTGCAATGATATGTTTTCTTTCAATTATGTTTTCTTTTTATTCTCATTTGTGCATCATCTCCATTGGTCCCTTTACCAGCTGGTCATTACTTGTTAGAGAAAGAAAATGACGGTACAGGATATACTGTATATCCTCCAAACCAAACTACAACCAATAAAACAACATTTTACCTTTAAAACAAAATATCCTTTGCTGACCGTGCTTGTCAAATCTATTTTAGAAATAATAAAATATTTTTCTGAAGGGATCTGCACAGTATAAATCAGTAAAATAATAGAAAATATAATTATAAAATTCCCTAAGCAAGGATACATTATTAGGCTTAGAAATAGACGACAGTAGGTAGATGTCAGGGAGATAAACCTGTGAGGTGTTTGACTTCCCAGAATGCATCTTGTTTTCGTGCCATGACCCACCTGGTGGATTAGTGTGTCGGACAACAGAGATCAGGCTGAGACCAGACTATATATAATGACTGAGAGAAACCACTCTGACCCAGGTTGTATTTTCTAGCATAACCGAGACTTAGATTATAATCATTTATCACCGCTGCTCTTGTTGCTTTTTGTAAAAAGAAGGAGCCGATTGAGGTTTTATGTAAAGAATCCTGAGCTTGCAGGTCAGAAGGTCAAGCAAGGGAACGAAAAGGATAGAGCTTCATTACATCCTAACGCCCTGAAACCTGGGTTCAAATCCAATTATTACCTCAGCCAATAAGAAGGATATGTTCTCTTTGGTTTGGTTGTCCGTCTGCGTTTTGAGGAAGCGTGGGTCAGGAAACATTTGGTTATATTTTGCAGCAGATCCAAATCGTACGTTATTATTTATTATGAGGTTAACACATCAAGACACAATCGTTTGACAGTAGCAAACAACTCTACAAATGTCAACAGATTTTGAGAAAAAATGTTTCTAAATTCTTCAACTTAAAATATTGAGCGAGATCATTTTACAGTTGTAATTAATTCACTTTATTATTTTAAATAACCCTCCTCTTTTTCTGCCTAGAGCTTCTCTTTGTAAGGGAATTTATATTTTGCTCATGCCCTTTTCATTTGAGGATGCTAAGCTGACAGATGACCGGGGTGAGGCTGATATACTGTGTATTGATGGATGCTGCTGTTGCTATACGCTTCCTCCGCAAATGGCCGCAACGCCCCAGAGTGCAGCGCAGTTATTATTGCTTCTTTGTTCCTATTTAAGTGTTGCTGATAATACTTTCTTAAAAGAGGTTTAAATACATTAATTTGACTGGTAGTGAAGTATGTTCAGTGTTGAATTTGTGCTTTTACTCAAGGGAAGAATCTGTAGACGGTGGTGGTTTGCCCCAAGAAAAAGTTATGTTTTTAAATCAAATATATATGCAATTCAAAAAAATGGTTTTAACCATTATAATGACCATAAGCGTGCACACAAGCTAGAGCACTTTATAAATAGATTCAGTCATGCTCTCCTCTTTTACATTTTCAATCATTCATCTTGGCTGCTGCACCTTTAAGAGAGAAAGGTAGTGAAAACGCCAATGTTTCAAATGAAAACAAAACTCTTGTTTTCTTGTTCGTAGCCGGGTTCTTCTGCCTTTCAGTAAATGTAGAATACATTATTTTCATGTTACATGATATGTGTTATATGTGTGTATTATTTAGCGCAAGACACATATTCATCAAATCTTACCCCACTCACTGACAGCGGAGAACGTTTTCTCTTGTTTACAGGGTCAGAGCACAGGATTGTGGGATTGCACTGATTGCATAACACACACACACGCACAGGTCATGAAGGACCAGGTGACTCTCGGTCATAAGGAGATTTTGCGGCTTCTCCCTAATTTTGCCCTCAGAGCATCTGTACACTAAAAAAAGACCAACAACACACATCTGGTTTTCTGCAAATCCAGCACACACAGAAACACATCAGGCTCTCTTTTGTGCTTTGTTTGGGACAACAATATTTTACAATACTGAAATCTAATGATTCTGCACAAGCTCAGATCATTGGTCAAATGTTTTTTAATGCCCAACACGATTTGATGTCTGCTACTATGATAAAGGTTTGGGAAAGATCATTGGTTAAAGAAAGGTCCCCAGTCCTGAACAATAGAACAATAACAACCATGCAGCACATTGACATAACATCGATGTGCAGTGCAGTGGCTAATTCATAGACCAAACATAACGAGCAGGTGGAGAAATAGAGTCACTGTATGTGTGGGTGTGGAGTTTTGGCCAGATATACGTAAGGTTACTTTAACTAATACCTACTTTTAATGTTCAGAAAGCTCTTTATTTTTCTCTTACTGCCTGTGCTGCAGCACCTCTTTTCACCCTCTGTCTGAAACCAGAGCCCAGTCTGCTCTGATTGGTTGGCTGACAGGTTGTTATCGTTCAACCGCTTAGAAATGTTCCGCCCCTTAACCTATCACGGACAATGTGTTGGAGCGCTAGCCAATAGGAGCGCAAGTGTTACGTAATGATGTCACTATGTTACAGAAGTAAAGAAAGGAGTCCAATGTAGGTGTCTAAGGTAGGGAGTGTGTGGGAGAGAAACTCACTCTGAAGTCAAAGTTTGGGAAATCATAGCTATGGTTAAAGAAATGTACTGTGCATAAAAGTTGGGTGGGCTACACCGTAATAAGGATATTTGGTTGTGTCTATTCGATTGAGTGTAGTATTCACTCTATAGTGATTAGCCAACATAGCATTTTTACCAACTCTGCGGATCCACAGAGCTTTTCAGCCAATTTTACGCTTAATTTTTCTCTCAGCAATCTCCTTAGTGATGAGCAGACCAACTCTTTTATCACAATATACGTTTCTTTAAGTTGAGAAATGTGTTGAACAGCTCAATTTGAACACTTTTGTCATAATATGCTGCCAGTTTCTCTGTAATACTCTTTTATAGATACATGTTTGCCAACTAGTACTGCCCGCCCTATAAAACGTATCTTCAAGGCACAACCAGTCATCATGCATGAGGTTACATCAATAACGATAAAATAGCCACATATTGGACACTAAAAGATTTGTTCAAAAAGATGTGATTTGTGCCCATCACTAGCTCTCATCAGTGTTGTTTCCAGCTGCAAACAAGCTCCAACAAACACCCTGTTTATGAGAGCCAGCACAAAGCTACAGGCAAATGTGATTGATTAACCTTTCGAGATTAGCTGCATTTAACCAATCAATCAACATGGATCAATCTCAGGGGGAAATAATGTTTTGTCACAGATGCACTATATTAGAATAAAATAAATAATATATTTATATAAACAGAAGCTGAAGTAAAGATGTGCAATGAAAGTCCCTGTAGGCACTAGACACAGCAGCTTTAGCAGCTAATGAGCAGGGTATTTCCCTCAGGAGATGTTAGAGACCATAACAGAGCTGAAAGAGAGTGAATATTGGATCTACATTCATTCAACTGGGCCTCCAGTTGGATAATAATGTTGCCCTCTGTCTGCTGTTTGATTACACATTTGACTCCACAACTGTATTAGGTAACAATCTGTGACCAATTAAATGTTTAAAAGTAGTTTGGTTATTTATATCATATTTACTGCACAGTGATTTATACTAACACTGTTATTTGAGATTTTAAATCTATTTTATTATATTTTCATATCATGAATAGCTTATCTTCCTAATTGTCAAATCGTTTTTTCTGTTTTCACAGTCAACACGTGTTGATGTATCTGTTTGTTGATATGACAGGCTTCTCAGATGAACCAGTGAGCTAATCTCTAGCAGCTTGGCAGGAAACAGAGAATAATATCTATTAATGTCGTATAAAAACACAGTCTAAAGCTCCACCAACAATGCAACATGTGACATACATAGGAATAAAATATATGAATGTTGTATAAAAACAAACAGTTACCACTGAGTATAGTGCCATTAAATCAACAATATTAGCAATGGCAACAAACACAACATTATGACACTACAAGTACACACGTCCATGCATGATGGAAACATGATTGGGAGAGATTTTAGCAATGAGTTCATCTCGAATTTAAAATCACTAAAGCTGCAGAATCTTTTTCTCTGTACCCACCTATTCAGTCATCTTCGAAGCACCTCAACTAACTTGCATGTATTATTTTACAAAGTGAGTTAGATTGTTGTATCTATTGATTAAATAGATTGAGTAAGCTTAGATCTATTTTTGTTAGATTTTATAAATTACTCTTTACATCTCATATCAATGAATTAAATACTCAATAAAGGAACACAACATGTCCAACTGTCGCAGGACTGTAATACATCTGAAGGCTATTTTAGATTTAGCAACTATTGGAGCAAAAAGATTCAAGGGCTTTATGTAGCTATTATGCATATGACACATGTATGTTAAATTTAACATACAAGTAAAAGACATAAAATAGTGCAATTGACAAAATAGTTCAAGTAATCTGCAGGATTGAGGAATATACGTTCATATAAAGCCAATGCTACTATCACTGTAAAGGAGTTTGTAACAAAGGAATGGATTAGTCTGCAGAATCATTTGAAAAGGTCTAGCCTCCTATGCTTGCTAGCTTTAATTGATTTTTGGGGAACATTAACGCAGAATGCGGCTTTAAAGAAAGAACACACATACAGCACACACACACAATTAATGAAACTGCCCTCAGGTCATCATTAATCTGCGAACTGCCCGAGACAAGAGTCAAAGATTAGAGAGTCACTGGAGGTCATAAACAGCAAGCATCAAGGTGCACCATCATCCCTTTGTCTGCTCCACCTACCTGCCAGCAGCTCGCGGGTCGAGGCACGAGGACGGCTGCAGATGGAGGAAGAGGAGCGAGAGGAAGAGGATGCCGCAGCTGCAGCGTTTCCATGGTGGAGCCATCATTGCTGTCATGACCAAAGCGAGATGCCAGCACACAGTGTCCCCCACTCTCCCCCTCTCTCCCCCGCGTAATCTCCTTTAATCAACCCACCGTCTCTAAACCCCCCTGACGGACAGACGCATCAGCCAACCAGGACGGAGCACAGAGAGAGAGCCCCGCCCCTTGCAGTTCAAACATCAATTCGGTCATAATACATTTCATATCTGCAGATTAAAGGTCATCCCAATGACAATACATTAGAGTGCAGAATAGAGGAATTAATAGTCTGTGATTGATATTGAGGTTGTTCAGCGCCATCTGGTGAAAAAGTTTTGAATCTGCAATATTTCAGACAAACACTGGTGGTTTGTTATTAATTTCATATATAGTTATCCTACACTTCCTGTTTCACTTCCTGTTTCACACTGTCACTGCACAAACAAAGAATAACACACAATTAAAGAAATAGGTAAACCCCCAAATGAAATAAAAAATACATATGTCTCTTCTCTGAAGTTATCAATTAGATTGTTTTGGTCATGATATTATTAAAAGGGGCATCACAGTTGTTCAGATACATTGTTTGCACTTTGAGCAGCGTTAAGTTTAATAACACTGCAGACATCTCTATGCCATAGAGATGTCTGCAGTGTTATTAAATGTAACCATATAGTCTATGGTATGAACCCGCTGCAACTCAAAACAAAACAATACAAACCATTACTGGTCAGAGGAAACATTATGTAGCCAAACTATTGTTGGGTTAATTGTCCTAATAACTTTGATTTACTCTGTTACATGCTGTAAGAGTGTTGATGGATATTCATCTTGCTCACATTTGCTGGTCTGAATAGTCTATTAGCATGCTAGCATTACCTGAGCACAACAACACACATTTTATCAATTTCAAGCTCAATCAACTCTTTTCCAGTACAGTTTGAAGTGTTTATTTCAGGACCATAATACTATACGCTAATAACTAAAACATTTTATTTCCACTGGCCACCACTCAAATGAAAATTAGACATCAGTCACACAGTACATCCATATATTCTACAACCCAGTAACATGTAACATCCACCTCGACTGAAAATTATATTTCATAGTTTGAGTACACTGTTTGTTTGTTGTTAAACATGTACATATAATCACTGTTAGACATTAAATCCAAGCACAATATCTGTTACTTTTTTAGTTTTGTTTTATGTCTGTTTTCTGTGGATGTGCATTTAGAGCAAAGAGTCAAGATCCTTGTATGTGCACTCATACTTGATCATTAAAGCTGATTCTGGGTCTTATCTTATTACCCATACAGTGAAGAACTATATATTTTTTAAAGCTTTTAATCTGAGCTGACAAATGCATTTATATTCACATTGTCAGCATACATAAATTACTGAGTTCAACAGTGTGGGGATTAGTATTTGTTCTGCATTTTTTAAACAATTATTGATTATTTGCATGTTTAATAATCATTGCTTGAACTTCTTGAGATTATTAAACATACACTCAAGATTACACCTGTGTATGAGATTATTAAGGATACACTCGACTCAAATCATAACTGCTTAATAACATAGAGTCTATGTTATTAAGCAGTTGTAATTTGAGTCAGGCATTTCTTTAACCACGCCCTGCCGGGGTCCTGAGACTAGACATTGGCGCGGTGCATGCTGGGTCCTTCCTTTCGATCCCAAGCTCGCTTCTGCAATCATGGGTACGTCTCAAACATCATCTTAAACTCACATTTATTCTGATCACTGCTGGTATTTTTCACACCGATGACCTGTATGATTATCTTACAAACATTTTTCGATGTTTTAGTGACAAAAACAACCCCTCAGTCACTTAAAAAACTGAACGATTTACGGGTCTCTTTCCGCGCAACGTGGAGCGGCCATAGCAGGCGTGATAGCACGGCTAGCTTAGCATAGCACACGTCCCTTTTTAACACGTTTACTGTCATCGCTCTACGTATTGTACTATTTAATCAAACCAATGGAAATAACAACGCACACATGTTATCTTCTAACGTATGAGTTGTACATGTAAATTCAGTGTCTGTTGTTGAGTGTTTGTTAGCCCGGTTTGCCTCATGCTAATAGCTGCTAGCCGTTAACGTAAAGCTTTATGTTGTTTGCCTACCGATTTAATGAAGGCAAAATATGGGGTGGATATTAAGATAAAACGCTCAGCGAAGATTTATGAGTGTACGGTCGTTTGTTATGTATTAACAGTAACATGTAGAGGCACTAAAGCTAGCTGTATTTGGCGTCCCCTCAGAGTTACATGACTGATTAAACTGACAAATGAATGTCTTTTGTCGGTGTTATTGGCTTTACATCGGGATAAATCTATCCATATTGTCTCTGAAGGACTTATTTTTTAAGTGAACACAATACGTGTGTGTGTATGGACCAGATGCACTGTATGTGGTGTTAACAGGTGTTAATTTGCAACTAATGCCACACGTTTTCAACTAAATATGCTTCAACACATACACAGGTGTGTCCAGGGGTATTGGGTGTGAGAGCAATGTGTATCCCTTGTAGCAGGTGTAAATACTTGAAAATCATTTAAATTCCCTAATGTTAATAGACACCTATTAACACTTATCCTGAACAGCTATAGTCAAACTTGAGGTTTCTACTGAGTCTCGTGGTTTTCTAGTGTCATCAGTAAGGACGTTATTCTTCATAGCAGTGATGTAAATTGTTGTTTTGCTGTAACATTGCATCATTTTAGAAGAATGCGAAGACTGTTTACTACCAGACTTAACTTAATTTATGCTGATCTCTGTCTTCCAGGAAAGTGTCGTGGTCTGCGCACAGCCAGGAAGCTCCGTAACCACCGTCGTGAGCAGAGATGGCACGATAAACAGTACAAGAAGGCCCATCTGGGCACAGCCCTGAAGGCTAACCCCTTCGGAGGAGCCTCCCATGCTAAAGGCATCGTGCTTGAGAAAGTGTGAGTACCACAGGACATGTTTAAATGTAAAAGGCTGAAGATGGAGTGATGGCTTATTGCAAAGCACTGCAAGTCCTTTTAATGTTTTTGTCTGTCATCGCCGACTTTGATGTGAGGAAAAAACAAGAATTGAAGTGAATCCATGTAGCTGTTATCATGAAGTTCAACTTGCTATGCAGTCTGAAGTTCCTTCCAGGAAGTTTTGTTAAAGTGTTTTTGTTTTGCATCTACAGTGGTGTTGAGGCTAAGCAGCCCAACTCTGCCATCAGGAAGTGTGTGAGAGTTCAGCTCATCAAGAACGGCAAGAAGATCACCGCATTCGTCCCCAACGATGGTTGCCTCAACTTTATCGAGGTAAAGCCCTTGTTAACATCTTGTTAACAGCCAAACAAGCATTTTATTTTTGTGATAATTGTGCAGAAAAAAATTCACTTAGAGTAATTTAGTGTTGTGCGAAAACACACTATAAGAAATAGTTTGATCCTGATCACAGCTTTACAAAATGTATTGGTTCTGTGAAGTCACTGCATGTGCTGGAATGTCTTGAAGCTAGATGTCATTTAACCCTATGTTAAGTTGTTTAAAAATCTATAAATGAATGCACTGATTTTTCTTGACTGACCGTTCGCTTTTCTTTGATCCTGCAGGAGAACGATGAGGTTCTGGTGGCAGGATTTGGGCGTAAAGGTCACGCCGTTGGTGATATTCCCGGCGTTCGTTTTAAGGTGGTCAAGGTTGCCAACGTGTCCCTGCTGGCTCTCTACAAAGGCAAGAAGGAGAGACCCAGGTCATAGACAGTAGATGCATAAAAGAAAAATAAACACGTTTTCGATGACAATTATTTTTTGTGTGGTCATTTAACCAGTTAAGCCCCATGCCCCCGGTACCAAGGGCATGACGCAACATCTTGCAAGAAAAAGCATCTGAGGGCTTCTTAACATTTAATAAACTATGAATGTGTCATACCCACTTAACGGGAAGAAACTCAGCTTTCAGACAATATTAACCATTTTTAGCAAAACGAAACAAAGGGGTAATAACAAAGGCTCTGAATTAGCCCTAAGCGAAAAGAACTCACATTAAAATATCCTTATTACTTATCGTATCTGCACAAACAAGATATCGATTAGCAAGCTGAGATTCCACAGGGAAACAAACACATTCTTACCTTAGCTGTTGTTCTTATCAAAAGTAGTATTCAATGGCATCAACACGATAAAAACGCTGCTGAAGGTTAATCCAATGTGTCTGTCGCTTTGAAACGATTACTGATGATCCATTTTCATATTTACTAGTTTGAGCCTAGGTTTCAGTTTTCAGAGCGTAACATAGCTTTCGACTGCGTGGGCATAGCTCTCACTCCTCAAAGGTAACGCGTGTGTATGTGGAACTTCCCCTTCAATTCTATTGGCTCTAACGGTTCAAAAGAGGTGTCAATCATCAAAATCGACCAATTTGCAGAGAAACGGCAAATATACCCAAATGACCCCAAAGGTGTTTTTCTTCTTCTTTCTAAACCTCTCTTAAAAAGCTCAAATTTCACTTGTTTTGCATCAATCTTGATACAGGGTACTTATTGTACTTGTTATATGTTATAGTTTGGATCCCTAAAGCTTTTAGTATTATCCCATCATTCAAGGGTGGTTCTCACTATAAGTAATGTTTTTTTTCACTATGTTCAATCTGAATTTACTTTAAAAATAAAAAATTCTATATTGATTCTGACTTTTCTACAGCCAACTCACAGGTTTATCATTGCTTTGAGAAAAAAGATTATTAACTTACGCCTTTTAGAAGTGAAGAAATAGTCATTTGTTCTGGGAATGTCATTTTCGAGCCTGAGGCCTGGAAAACAGGCTCGGGCATTAACTGGTTAATGATATGTCACATGCATGACAATTATTCCAAATGCTCACAGATTGAACTGAAACGGCCCAAATGGGTTGTTGCGTTTTGAGAAAGCAATTATTAAAAGATAATCTGATTTATAGGCATTAGTGGTTAAATTAGTTTTAATGTCATGCAGACATTTGTCTTCATTACATGTTGGATGCTTTTATCCAAAGTGACTTACATACTCAGTACTGTGGGCAATCCCCACAGGTGCACTTTGGGGTGCAGGGTCTCAGGGACACAACGACATGCTGACTGCAGTGGGGTTTGAACCTGAACCTAACATTTTTGCAAAACGGACCCTTTGCATTGCAGTCATTTCAACATGTTACAGTAGGAAAGCAAAGGTGAATTTAATAACATTGAATATGTACATTTTATATTTGCATTAAAATAGCTTACTGTACACTAAACAAAACAGTCTCCATTTTACTGCCGTTCCTACTAAACATTAGTACAATGTCGAAGAACTTTTTTTTTTGTGGGTTTTGCTCGTACACAAATGTTTTTAAAATTGCATTAGACTTCTGGTATAAAGTATTGAATGTTCAATACATGTTGGGGGAAAATAATGGCCTCCTGAAAGAGGATCTGTTTTTGTATGGATTGAAAAGATGCAGTTTTCTTCCAAGCATTTATACACTAATACAAATAGGAGTGTGGGAGAAGGGCTGCTGGTCAAACCACTGACACCACGTCTTTCTTTGTAGGAGCTCTGTGCAAAAATGTAGTTTGAAACATTTAATACACTTACATTTGCTACACATGTATCATCTGCAATGAATTTGTATGTTTTCAAACAACATTTTATTTGGTCCAACCTTTAGCGAAGAGAATACATTTGATAATGACCACAAAGGCAGTATAGAATAGATTTTTCCTAAAAGTTGGGGCATTTTAACGGCGAATCCAATCATCTGAAAGGTGGTTGGCAGATGACTTGTGTCAGTCTGTATTTGCAGCCCTACTGATGTGTTCTGTTAATAGGACACTGCAGTGGAATTGTCATCTTTTTGTTCTGATATCACCATGAAACATCCCCTGTTAGTATTTGCATTTAGACAATACATTATATTAAGCATTACACATTTCTCAAATGTCATGTTTGAATATCTAAATGAGACATTATCAAATAATTAATTGCCTAATGTTTTTTGAAGGCTTTATTTCATCAATCAATCAATGTTTATTTATATAGCCCAATATCACAAATGTTACATTTGTCTCAGTGGTCTTCACAGTTTGTACAGAATATCAGTATGACAATACGACACCCTCTGTCCTTAGACCCTCACATCGTACAAGGAAAAACTTCCAGAGAAAACCCACAGTTTAAAGGGAAACATGGGAGAAACCTCAGGGAGAGCAACAGAGGAGGGATCCCTCTCCCAGGACGGACAGACGTGCAATAGATGCCGTGTGTAAATTGAAAAGATAATACATTTTACAGCATATAGACCGAATGTTAGGAAATGCATGTGTCTATAGTAAGAAGATGAATCCACGAGGATGTCAACAATCCTGTGGGAGCCATCAGGGAAGTAGTGTGATGAGTCAGGCAGGACCGCAGAGACAGGTTCAGCCACGACTCGAAGTCCAGGACTCAGATCCAGTGCTCAGGATAGAGGATCCAGGACACACGACCACAGCAACAGGATTAGCCTCGACTCAGGATCCCGGCGTAGATATAGACACAAAAAAGAGATTTGGGGGAAACTGGGTTAATCGGAACATGAGAGTACAGAAAGACGGAAGGAAGAAGTAAGGTGTCCCCCCGACAGTCTGAGCCTATAACAGCAAAACTAACGTGTCTACGTACATGCACTCCCTTAGGATAGGTTGAGGGAAAAGAGTAGCAAGTAAGAAACAGAGGTGGAGAGGCACACGCAGGGAGAAAGGTCCCCACTGGAACCTGAATTGGAATTGGTGAGAGGTAGGAGTAGGTCTGTGGCTACGTTCCACACTCCCCGGCTGGGATAGGCCTCTCTGCAACCTGTTACCCTCTTAGAACCTCGAGAGGCCAGAGAGGGGAAAGGTTTTGGATAAAGTTTTAAATATAAGATCTAAGTTTTTAGGATTTAAGTGAAAGAGAAAGAACTAAAATGTATAGGTGAAGGTATTTCCTCAAGTCTGCAAGAAGACATGTCATGGAAGCTAAATAACAAAAAAGACCAGTGCATGAAAATCCTTTTGCCTGTGCTGTTTTTCTTAAAGGCATATGAAAGATGAATTCACTGCACAGTTAAAGGCAGCCATAGCGTGTCACTGAGTGTGTGCTGAGTGTGTGCTCACTGCACAAAACTATCTGCAGGAGGTAAATATAGTAAGAGCCTGAGGTATCAGATCTCTCTGACCCCCTCAGGCAGAGTGCTGCAGCTAGCTGAAACAAAGAGATCTAAAGGTAATGAATTTATTTATTTCCCTGCAGAATAATTGTTATATTTTATATACAGTGGGGCAAAAAAGTATTTAGTCAGCCACCAATTGTGCAAGTTCTCCCACTTAAAAAGATGAGAGAGGCCTGTAATTTTCTTCCTAGGTATACCTCAACTATGAGAGACAGAATGAGAAAAAATAATCCAGAAAATCACATTGTCTGATTTTTAACGAATTGATTTGCAAATTATGGTGGAAAATAAGTATTTGGTCAATAACAAAAGTTCATCTCAATACTTTGTTATATACTCTTTGTTGACAATGACAGAGGTCAAACGTTTTCTGTAAGTCTTCACAAGGTTTTCACACACTGTTGCTGGTATTTTGGCCCATTCCTCCATGCAGATCTCCTCTAGAGCAGTGATGTTTTGGGGCTGTTGCTGGGCAACACGGACTTTCAACTCCCTCCAAAGATTTTCTATGGGGTTGAGATCTGGAGACTGGCTAGGCCACTCCAGGACCTTGAAATGCTTCTTACGAAGCCACTCCTTCGTTGCCCGGGCGGTGTGTTTGGGATCATTGTCATGCTGAAAGACCCAGCCACGTTTCATCTTCAATGCCCTTGCTGATGGAAGGAGGCTGTCACTCAAAATCTCACGATACATGGCCCCATTCATTCTTTTCTTTACACAGATCAGTCGTCCTGGTCCCTTTGCAGAAAAACAGCCCCAAAGCATGATGTTTCCACCCCCATGTTTCACAGTAGGTATGGTGTTCTTTGGATGCAACTCCGCATTCTTTCTCCTCCAAATACGTCTAGTTGAGTTTTTACCAAAAAGTTCTATTTTGGTTTCATCTGACCATATGACATTCTCCCAATCCTCTTCTGGATCATCTAAATGCTCTCTAGCAAACTTCAGACGGGCCTGGACATGTACTGGCTTAAGCAGGGGGACACGTCTGGCACTGCAGGATTTGAGTCCCTGGCGGCGTAGTGTGTTACTGATGGTAGCCTTTGTTACTTTGGTCCCAGCTCTCTGCAGGTCATTGACTAGGTCCCCCCGTGTGGTTCTGGGATTTTTGCTCACCGTTCTTGTGATCATTTTGACCCCACGGGGTGAGATCTTGCGTGGAGCCCCAGATCGAGGGAGATTATCAGTGGTCTTGTATGTCTTCCATTTTCTAATAATTACTCCCACAGTTGATTTCTTCACACCAAGCTGCTTACCTATTGCAGATTCAGTCTTCCCAGCCTGGTGCAGGTCTACAATTTTGTTTCTGGTGTCCTTTGACAGCTCTTTGGTCTTGGCCATAGTGGAGTTTGGAGTGTGACTGTTTGAGGTTGTGGACAGGTGTCTTTTATACTGATAACGAGTTCAAACAAGTGCCATTAATACAGTTAACGAGTGGAGGACAGAGGAGGCTCTTAAAGAAGAAGTTACAGGTCTGTGAGAGCCAGACATCTTGTTTGTTTGTAGGTGATCAAATACTTATTTTACAGAGGAATTTACCAATTAATTCATTAAAAATCCTACAATGTGATTTCCTGGATTCTTTCCCCCCATTCTGTCTCTCATAGTTGAAGTGTACCTAGGATGAAAATTACAGGCCTCTCATCTTTTTAAGTGGGAGAACTTGCACAATTGGTGGCTGACTAAATACTTTTTTGCCCCACTGTATATATCTTTTGATACAAGTGCATTCATCTGTGTTTGAACCATGTATTTGCAGGCAGCTCTCCATTCTTTAATCTCAGTGTTGAACTTGGATTCATTAACAGGTCGTGTGCAGACACTCAGCTCTTATTTCACTCACTCCTCCTCCGTCCTCAACAACATCACATTATTTTTGAAAAAACTGCTGGAAGTCCACAGACGATTAGAGGGAACCAAAACAACGACCCAACAGCAAACCAAAAGGTAAAGACATCCAGAGACGATCCTCAGTGTCTTAAATATACAGTATATACAGGCTATGGTCAGTGCTTAAGGGACTCATGTAGACAAACAGACATCCCAGTACTCCATCTGGTTACTAATCTGTACAGTATTTGTGAATTGCAACTACAGTTTGCTTAGAATTTGGTACGGTTAGTGCTACATTATATAATTACAGACATACCAAAAGTACACTAGACAGAGTGGACAATATAAACATTGAGATGAGGTATGCAGAATATACAGTACATTCACAACATTGAAGATGGAAAACATCCATTAAAGTTACACAGTTGGAGTTAAACAAGGGATATCGCATTTAGACCATAAGCATACCTGAACACACCACATTTAACATGCTTTTTAAGTTGTGCGCTGATTTGGCTTTCCAGGGACTAGTTTAAACATTTTCAAATAACACATTTAAATAGTAGTTTTCATCCAACCTGGCACTTAAATCTCAGAATCAGAATCAATTGGCAAAGTATGATCAGTGAAATATTAACAAGATGCTCCTTTTTTTAAAAGAGCAAGGAGCCTGTTTGTGGTCGTTATGGAGTATGTAAGTTATGAGGATGATGAAGATGATGAAGATGCAGCGACTCCGTACATGATTGAACAAAGTCTGCTGGAGAGCAACAAACAGAAGGAAACACAGCGAGGTTCCACAACAGCAGACAGCTAAAGGTCAGTTCAAAACAAATAAAGCTCACAAATGTTTCTCTGAGGCTTGGTTTTATTTTGTGAAATTCCTCCTGCGTGATAGAAATTCTGCTCAGTCCTCTGTTACTGTCCAGCCCTCCAACACTATATACTGTATCAACTAGTGTGAGTAAATATACGGTTTTCACTCAATCAAATGTATTTAAAGGTGTAAAAGAAAAGAGGCCGGAGCTAGGAAAAGTAGTTGTTTTTATCAAACATGAAACATGGGAAAAAATTTAAATTGAGGTATTTAAGAATTCCTTAAAGATGCCCTTATGCTCATCTTCAAGTTCATATTTGTATGTAGAGTCTCTACTGGGACATGTCTCCATGCTTTAATGTTCAAAAAGCTCTTTATTTGTCGCATATTGCCTGTGCTGCAGCACCTCTTTTCACCCTCTGTCTGAAACCAGAGCCCAGTCTGCTCTGATTGGTTAGCTGTCTGACTCTGTTGAGATTGGTCAAACGCTATATGTCCCGCCCCTTAGCCTATCATGTACAATGTGTTGGAGCGCTAGAAGCGCAAGTGTTACCTGGTAAGTTTCAGGCAGGGGGGAGTGTGTGGGAGAGAAACTCCCTCTGGGGGGAACACAGGGGTTTTAGCCTTTGCAGACCATTTACATGCACACAAACCTATAGAACACTACAGGAGAGGGAGAACCCCCCGAAAACACAATAGGCCCCTTTCAAGTCCTACTGGAAGGCATTCGTATAGAAAAGCATTAGTTTTGATCACATTTTATTAATTTAACAACAGTATTATTTGTATTGATGCATTCATTTTTGTTTTTGACTTGCAGCCTTGGGGCTCATCAGATTTGATACTTTAAACTGAGTGTCCCTGACTTATTTGAACCTATTTTTTCAGTAAAATCAGATCAGAAGACTTTTCCTGTACAGTTTCACAAAACTTTGATTATTGAAATTTGTCAGCGATTTTCTTTTTGCAGCTCTGAGCCTGAGTGCGATCCTGAGCCTGATCCTCACTGCTATAAGACAAGGTGAGGCTTGAATAAGAGTGAACAATAGGAATTGTTATTCCATGTACTAATGGCAGGTGTTGGTCTAAAGGTGAGCAGACAATAACAAGTGAATACATAGCTTGCACACTGCAGCCTCTATGTCCAAATATAGTATATATTGCAACAATGAATGTCAATCAGCAGTATTTAACAATAATATCATAAATGTAGATTTAATTAACTGTGTTGTTTGTTGCAGAATCTCATAAAAAGCAGCCTTGATATGTTCTGAGTTGTTAATCAATTGCTTCAGAAGTTTCCCCCACAGTTTAAAGCCCATATATGAAAAAGGGACAGACGACTATCTATTTCCTATCACTATACCTTCAGGTAACGAGAAGCTCTTGAAGGGTCTCAGTGTCCGGCAGAGAGACAGGTTTTCACAGACAGACAGCCGAGGATGGACTCCTCTCCACGAAGCTGCCGCTCAGAGGAACCAAAACATCCTGGAGCTCACATTCAAAGGTTTTTATATTTGGTTCACAATAACAGAAAACCCTGATAATGAAACAAAGGTTAATCGGAGCACCCTGTCCTGCAGTTTCAGGCTCTGTGGACAGTCGCTCTCTGCGGGGACAGACTCCTCTGCTCCTGGCAGCAGAGGGAGGCCTGATAGAAAACGCCTCCTTCCTCCTCCAGCACGGAGCCAAGCCGGACATTCAGGACTGTGACCTGGACTCCCCGCTGCTCGTAGGTAGGCTGACCGCAAAAACTCTTAAACATTCAAAGGCTTTACTGTTAGAACTTCTACACAATGAAAATGTAAAATCCCAGGCTCCTCCAACAATAATCATATTAAGATATAAAGATAATTCAAATTGTGCAACAGAAACACATCTTTAACATTTGAACGAAATGTTTTTTGTTTTAAATGATGTGTATATGCTACAGTATTTCTCAATACTTTTGTTAATTTTAAATTGAAAGAAACTTCACATTCGCCAACTGTGTAGCCAAATATTGTAAATATCCAAAATCCACAGAGTTTAAATATAATGAAATAAATAATTGCTAGTGATTCGTTAACTTAAAATCATAAATAAAAAGTTAAAATAATTCAAAGAGAAACTGGAATGAAAATAGACTGAATAGATCCAAATAGTTCTCAATTATTTATCAGTCAAAATGGTTGAATAATTATTTGTTTTTGTTTCATGTCACTAAACCTCATGAAGTAACTATTACTGTCCAATAAATATAATGTAAATAAAAAAAGTTAGATACTTTCATCTTAATTGAAAATTAAAATTGGAAAGCCCAGCATCGCCTGTACTTCATCCGGAAGCTCAAGCGAGCCGGAGCATCACCCCCCATCATGCTGTCTTTTTACCGAGGCGCCACTGAGAGCATCCTCAGCAGCTGTATCACGCTGTGGTTTGGAAGCTGCACCGCCTCCAACCGCAAGAGCCTGCAGCGCATAGTGAACTCTGCCCAGAGGATCCTCGCTGCCTCGCTCCCATCACAGGACATATATAACACTCAGCATTGCGGGTGACTCCACCCACCCCTCCAACAGCCTCTTCAGCCTGCTGCCTTCAGAGAGAAGGTTACGCAGCCTCCGCTCGAGCTCCACCAGGCTGAGGAACAGCTTCCTCTACCAGGCGGTCAGGATGCTGAAATCTTTTCCCTCCCTCCCTCTCTCCCCCTCTCTGACATCTCTCCCCTGAACTCTCCACCCTGCCTCCCACCTTTCCCCCCTGCCCCAAATGGTCCTGGACTTTAACCCCCACACACACACAAACACACACACAAACACACACACACACACACACACAAACACACACACACACACACACACACACACACACACACACACACATACCATGTATACATCACTTCAGGGGACATTACATTGACTTACATGCATTTCCTGGAGACGTATCCTAACCTTAACCATAACCAACACATGCCTAACCCTAACCCTTACCCTTAACCTTACCCTAAACCTAACCCTAATCCTAAACCTAACCAAGTCTTCACCCTAAAATGAATGATTCCCCTCATGGGGACCTCCAATTTGTCCCCATAAGGGAAGCCAGTCCCCACACGTGACTATGTAAACAGATTTAGGTCCCCACAAGTATAGTAATGCTAGACACCACACACACACACACACACACACACACACCCACACCCACACACACACACACACACACACACAACCTTCCCTCATCCAACACCAGTCACTTTTCTGCCCATCTCCGCTGCTACTGCACTGAAACTGTACTTTGAACATTTTAAATATATTATTAACATTTTAAATTGTATACCCCGTTTATCTAGGCCCTTTTTGGTTTGTTTTATGCATATATGTCACACTGTGGGACTGCGGGAAACGGTATCTCGAGATTTCTGGATGTATAACACATGTAGTCATTTTGACAATAAAGCTGACTTTGACTTTGAATTGTAGTGGAGTAGAAAGTAGCATGAAGACAAAATACTGAAATAAAGCTAACAGTACCTGAAATGTGTGCAATTGTACAGTATTGTTGTAAATGTACTTAATTACTTTCATAAGGAGGATACAAAACACGTTATTTAAGCTCATTGAAAAAATAAAACACACATAAATCAGCCGTGTCTTTGTGCAGCGATCCGCTCGGGCCGTGCTGACCTGGTGCAGCTGCTGCTCCTTCAGGGCTCCAGCGTGGACAAGGAGGGTCTGCACGGCCGCTGCCCGCTCCACGAGGCCTCTCGGCTGGGTAACGTGGAGCTGGTGACCCTGCTCCTGGAGGCGGGGGCGCGGCCGGACCCCCGCAGCCACTACGGGCTCACTCCACTGGCTCTGGCCGCTCAGAACGCACACCTGGAGGTGATGGAGAATCTGCTGAGGAGAGGTGAGGGAGCAGCATCACTCTATATTCATATCCAAACTTCCAATATCCAGATTAGAGTTTGAGCAATTTTGATTGATTGATTTATTCATTGATTTTATTTATGGATTATCAGGAAAAGAAACATAAGTGTCCAAAGTATAACATGCTACACTAAACACTTATTTCCCACATGTTTAAAGGATAAAAGTCAAAGAAAACACAACAAAGCACCAACATAACAAATTAAACAGTCCTGAAATCCGAAATGTAAAATATCAGTATGACACAAATGTTGTGTAATTGTATTAATTATATATATTTAATATTCTAATGCTATTTGAAATCATATTTAGTTTTCATATAGAGACTTCTTCTTCGATACAGTATTGTATCGTATCTTATATTACAATACAATACACATACAATACAATATCGTATATTGTATTGTATGTGTAAATGCAGTTGATTTGATTTTGAGGTGGACATAGATGAAGTAGGTATTTTACAAATTATCTTTCATTTTTTGTGCTTAATTCCCTTTTGATTTCTGTCCTGCAGGGGCGGATGTCCTGTCCCAGGCGCAGGACGAGGCCTCCATCCTGTATGAGGCGTCTGCTTCTGGAGACCCGGCAGTCATCAGTCTGCTGCTGGAGTACGGCGCTGACGCCAACGTGGCCGAAAACATGGGACACATGCCGATCCACCGTACCGCACACAGAGGACACCTGCAGTAAATGTTACTCCATCATATTACAAGAGGACATGTTGTCCGGTTTTTCTGCAAGTATGTAAAACCTCTAACATCAGATCAATTAAATGAAGCTTAGCGCAAGTTCAATTAGGAAGACCAATACCCCCTGGTGTTACACGTCATTTCAATACCCTCTCCTCTCCCAATAAGTGATCAGGGACGTTACTCCCCAGCTAGCCAATCATCGCACCCGCTAACCCCTTTAAATCTGCTCTTCTCTCTCTGTCAGTTGTCATTTCAGGTGTCAACGCACAACCCTCCTCCACCCCTTCGCCTCCGTCTCCTAATACAGGGCCAAGCTAAAACCTTCTCCCTTCAGAACCGGACCGAACTACTTATCACCACCACCAGTGTCTAGACCCCGGGGGGTTCATCGGAGCGGTTTTCCCCTCCCGAATGATCATCCTGCAAACCGGGGCCTAATCGCCAAACATCAGTTCATTCATTTGTTGTAATCTGTCAATCACCATTCTCTCATATCATGTGTCCCGGTAATAAACATGTATTTCATACATCACGTCTCTCCTGATTGAAATTGTTTGTGTGTCAGGGTTTTAAATCTGCTGATTCCAGTCACTTCTAAGGGGGAAGTCGACGACAGCGGGCTAAATCCTTTACACTCTGCTGCTGCAGGAGGACATGCACACTGCATCAAGGTTTGTGTGTGTGTGTGTGTGTGTGTGTGTGTGTGTGTGTGTGTGTGTGTGTGTGTGTGTGTGTGTGTGTGTGTGTGTGTGTGTGTGTGTGTGTGTGTGTGTGTGTGTGTGTGTGTGTGTGTGTGTGTGTGTGTGTGTGTGTGTGTGTGTGTGTGTGTGTGTGTGTGTGTGTGTTCTCATGGGCATGGTGTTGAAATATGACTTAAATAAAATGGCTTACTAGTAAACTGTAGTGTTTTACATACACCTGTATTGCTGTTCTTCGCAAACTCCCATCAGGCCTTGCTGGATGCGGGGTTTGACCCCAACGACATGCTCCATCCCTGGGCTCAGCGTAGCTATGACGACGGGAGGAAGTCGGCACTTTTCTTCACGGTCTTGAATAATGACGTGCCGTCAGCCAAACTGCTGCTGGAGGCCGGCGCCATGGCCAACCAAGACCCAATCAAATGTCTGCAGGTTGTGTGTGTGTGTGTGTGTGTGTGTGTGTGTGTGTGTGTGTGTGTGTGTGTGTGTGTGTGTGTGTGTCTGTCTGTCTGTCTGTCTGTATGTCTGTCTGTCTGATCATCTGAGAGCTGCAGGACTTTTTTTTTTTTTGCCCAGTAGGAAAATCTCAACATATCAACCTGTTTATTGATTGTTAAAGTATAAATGCAATTGCCAGAAGTTAAACGTTAATGTGAGGCTATAATTAAACTACACTTCACGTCTACTCCACTAAAATTCCAACATATCATTTAATTGTTGCTTGTTTACAACTTTAACAAAAGAAACGTTACCTGTGAAGGTAAAATAGAGAGTAAATGATTTTCCGTGTTCCACATAATGACGTTTAAATAACCTCCGAAGTCGCATTTAGCAACTTGCAAGCAACCTCCCTTTTTAAAGACATCTACGAAGCTTCCTAGAGATCGTTTTTCAGGCATCTAACCAAAATAACATGAAATTTGATGAAACCAGAAGTGCTAAAATGCTAACTAATTTCTTCCTGATTTTAGGACTCATTCTCGCAGCACTGAATCATATCAAGATAGTTTAATATGCACACTAACAGAACAGCTTTAATGGATTTTTTACATACTGAAACTTTTGTAAGTCTTGTATTCACAGTGAGGTTGCCAGGTTTGGTGCCATTGTAATGATCATATCTGGCACCCAAAGCTACAACCGGATTCGATGCACAGTATTGGGGATTAATATAATGTTGTTCGTCAAAAGGTTGTCCCACCAGTGATGCCAATGTTGGTTGATTGTTTTGTCTTTACGGTTTCGTTGCGCGTGGGCAACTATGAGTTGATCAACCTGTTGCTGAGGTATGGAGCCAACGTCAACTGTTACTGCAAAGTAAACACAACTCACTTCCCCTCAGCGCTGCAGTATGCCCTCAAAGACGAGGTAATCTGTCACTCCTACATTTAAAAAACTTAAATATTGACTTTAATTAAATGTATTATATCAATACATTTCACATAACTGTATTAGGTAAGTTGAAAGCAATACTATAACGTTGAATCTAATATTTAGTATTTCAACTTAAAAGTATTGCTTTCGACTCACCTGATACAGTTATGAAGACATTATTGACATAATACATTTAATTAAAGTCACAATTCAGTTTTGTCAGTGTTGATTTTTAGTCAAATATTTTATAAAATGTAAGTTCACACATGTTGCTGTTTTGTGTGTCAGGTGGTGCTCAGGATGCCGTGTAACTACGGTTATGATGTAGCCCGCTGCTTTGACTGTCCCTATGGTAACAGCTCCCACATCCCTGATGACTACGAGGGATGGACTGACACTGTTATCAAAGATACCATGGTGACGGACTTCATCATTACCGGAGGCGTGTGGGGTAGTGGGTTGTCCGTAGGTGTTCGGTTCAGGGGGTCACAGGTTCAAACCCCACTGCAGTCAGCATGTCGTTCACCCCAAATTGCTCCTGTGGGGATTGTCCACAGTATTGAGTATGTAAGTCGCTTTGGATAAAAGCGTCTAACATGTCATGTAATGTAATATAATGACTGTCTGTCATACGCAGCATCGACATTACTAGGAACCAGGGGCGTCGCCTGGACCTGAAAACATTCGGGGCTTAGCCCACAGTGGCGGCGGCCGCAGCGCTACAGTGGAATTTTCTACTGCAACACTCCCCACACGCACACACAGTACACCCACAACTGTTACAATGAAGGCTCGATAATCAGCTCACGGCATATAGGCAGGGGTAAAGTGCTATTTTTTATGAGTGGGGGGCGGACCTCACCTCCTCTTCGGGGGTCCGGGGGGATGCTCCTCCGGGAAGATTTGTTTTTAAATATTGAAGTTAAAAGCATCAATCTCTGGTTATTGTCATTAGTCCCGCCAACATGTTCTGGGCGTCAGAGCCTCTGAAGTCAGACTCTTCTTTCTCTTTGTAGTGTCTCTTTGCACCGTTAAAAGCTCTCCGGAGCACTTACATTGACTTCCTAAACTCTTCCACATCTCCACCTCTGTGCTTTCAGCTTGTCATGGACCTTGCCATTTTACCAGGGCTTCTGCTTCCGGATTCTAATTTACATAAATGTGGCAATTTGCACAATTAGCATAATTGTGTTAATTCAAATGAATGGCATTATAGCCAAGTAAACAATAGTTGAAAAATTACTTGGCTGATTTGGACAATTTAGGAGTGATTTTGAGGGCTATTGAGAATGCTTAATCTATTTAGGACATTTTCAGGATAAAAAATGGCAATATTAACCAGAAGGTATTCTCCGTGGGCTGATTGTGACTACTATGATTAGTGTTGCAACCATTGGATACAGAGAGCACAGGATGAACATTATTATCTCTACTGTGAACAATTTTTGTCTAAAATAAATAGGCAAACTTTCCAACCAAAATGATCGAGAGGCCCCTAAATCTTTAAAATCAACCCAAAATTCCCTAGTACAGAGAATAGATACAGATTAAATACAGATTGGGATGCCAATCTAATCTTGACCATCGAGAGTTTAGAAAGATGAAAACTTTAAAAAGAAAACCATAAGAGAAAAATATCCTGCCTACACCAACTTTAAGTTGCATACTGGATCTGTCTGTCTACTCTTTCAATCTGATTTCCTTTCTAAAGTGTAAAGGATCGTCTAAAGTGGCTGAAGATCATTCAGGCGTAAACCGACGTGTAAAACTCTTCTTGTTTCAGTTCTGCGAGGTGATCACCGTCTCCTGGCTGAAGCACCTCTCAGGTCAGGTGGTGCTCGTCCTGTTGGATTACCTGGATCATGTGACCTTGTGCTCCAAGCTGAAGGCAGCAGTGATGGAGCAGCAGCAGTGGCCGGACATCTGCAGGCTGCAAGGTAAATTCAAATACTGTCCCTAAGTGAATTTGCTTCGCACAGAGCACAAAGGAATATCAACAACAAAATCAACACCCATTTATTACAGCACATTGCTTAAAATAACTTCAAAATATCATCCACAAAACACCATTTGGGAAATAAATAGGTGCACAAAGGTAAATCAGGTGCACGTTTACAAAGAGGCTGAATAATAATAATAGAATAGAATAGAATAGAATTCCTTTATTGTCATCGCACCAGGTACAACGAAATTTAAAAAAGCAATCCTCGCAGTGCATTTCCACATAAAACGAATAAATATATCTATATAAACATATACACACATAAACATATGCTCACACATCCATACCAACATGCATACATGCCCGCACATTATTTAAATACAGTTTACAATATAAAAATACAGGGATGATATTTGGCATCTCTGATGTCGATCAGTTAATAAATTAATAAAACTATTAAAAAGTAGTGCAGTTGCAAGTTGTAACTGTGTGTGTGCTAGTTCAGTGTTTGACAGTGTTCAGTTCTCGTATGGCTCTGGGGTAGAAACTGTTTTTCAGTCGGTTTGTCCTTGATTGAATTGACCTGTAGCGTCTACCGGAGGGCAGAAGAGCAAACAGGAAGTGTCCAGGGTGTGAAGAGTCTGCAATTATTTTGCCTGCTCTGTTGAGGCAACGTTGGCTGAAGAGTTCCTCCAGAGAAGGCAGTGAGCAGCCTTCTGGGCTGTGTTGATGACCCTCTGAAGGGCTTTCCTGTCCTTTTCTGAGCAGCTGGCACACCACGTGGTTAGGCAATATGCCAGCACACTCTCTATGGAGCAGCGGTAGAAAGACACCAGGAGCTTCTCCTCCAGGTTGTTTTTCCTGAGGATCCTCAGGAAGTGGAGTCGCTGCTGGACCTTTTTCACAGATGTTGTGGTGTTGATAGACCAGGATAGATCTTCAGAAATGTGTGTGCCGAGGAACCTGAAGGCAGGAACCCTTTCCACACAGTTGCCATTGATGTACAGTGGATCTGGTGTTGTGCTGTTTTTCCTGAAGTCTATAATGAGTTATTTTGTTTTTATGGAGTTCAGAACAAGGTTATTATCTGAACACCACACTGCCAGTCTCTGGATTTCATCCCTGTGGGCTGACTCATCTCCTCTTGTGATCAGTCCAACCACGGTTGTGTCGTCCGCGAACTTGACGATGGTGTTGGTGGGGTGAGTGGGGGCACAGTCATAGGTGTACAGGGAGTAGAGCATGGGGCTCAGCACACAGCCTTGTGGTGAACCGGTGCTGAGTGTGAGGGTGGAGGAGAGGTGAGGGCCTATTCTCACTGTATGGGGGCGGTTAGTTAGGAAGTCCTTAATCCATTGGCAGATGTTTGGGGAGAATCCTAGGTCAGATAGCTTGGAAACCAATCTTCCCGGGATGACTGTATTAAAGGCAGAGCTGTAATCAACAAAGAGCATCCTCACATAGCTCCCCTGGTGCTTGTTAGGCACCTAAACACAGCTCTTTAACCTGTTAAGCGGCTACAGGCTTTTTATTCACAAAGCTGTGTCTCAGGGCTTCTTAACATTTAACAATCTATTAATGTGTCATACCCACTTAACGGGAAGAATCTCAGCTAACTAACGATATGAACCATTTACGAAACACAAGGGTAATACCAAGCCTCTGAATTAGCACAGAACTCACGGTAGAAATATTTTATTACTTATCAGATCTGCACAAACAAGATATCAGATTAAAGCTGGGATTCCACTGATTCTGTAAGTATCATCACTGTGCGACCGAAACTCAGGGCAGCGAAGGTGAAACCAGACAACACATAACTTAGCTTTACAGGGCCAAAATGGCAAATACGTCTTGAGTTGTGTTCAATGGCATTAAAACGATAAAAACGCTGCTGAAGGTTAATCCAATGTCTCTGTGTCACTTTGAAATGATTACTGATAATCCATCATAACATTTATGGCAATAACCCTAGTTTTCAGTTTTCAGAGTGTAACGTAGCTTTCAGTTTGGGCAAACTGCGTGTGCATCACTCTCACTCCTCAATGGTAATGTTTAGATGGATTTAGGATTTTGGCTCTAACGGTTAAAAAGAGGTGTCAATCATCAAAATCGACCGAGGGGGGCCAGAGATATGGCAAATACACCCAAATGACCCCTCTCTCTAAAAAGGTCAAATATCACTTGTTTTGCATCAATCTTGATACAGGGTACTTATTATATGTTATAGTTTGGATTCCTAAAACTTTTAGTACTATCCCATCATTCAAGGGTGGTTTTCACTATAAGTAATGTTTTTTTTTTGGACAGACACTAATTTACATGTTCTTACTATGTTCAATCTGAATTTACTTTAAAAATAAAAACATCTATATTGATTCTGACTTTTCTACATCCAACTCACAGGTGTAACCTTGCTTTGAGAAAAAAGATTATTAATTAACCCCTTTTAGAAGTGAAGATATAGTCATTTGTTCTGGGAATGTCATTTTCGAGCCTGAGACCTGAAAAACAGGTTCAGGGCTTAACAGGTTAACTGTCTATGTATACGCACCAATACACCCAATGTTTGTTACCTGTACAGATTATTTTTATTTTATAATCATTTTTATAAAAATAAATAATATTTATAATTTTTTTCAATAATTGCTCTTTTTTTGTGTTCATTTTTTCAATATTTATTTATTTCCTGTACACAACTTGCTTTGTTTCTGCTTTATCAATATTTATTTCCTTTTCCATTTATATTTTCTATTATTTCATTTTAGAATAATTGTAGTAATATTTATTTTCAATATATATTTCATATTTATATGTATTACACAAAAGCAGTCCTTGTATGTGAAAACCTGTTTGGCAAACACCATATTTGACTGACTAAAACGTCATTACTCCCTGCAAACAAGAATAAAACAATCTTCATTAATATTTCTCAATGCTCTCCTTCTACTCCTCTTCCTCTCCAGAAAGCGCCCGCTGTCTGCAGCACCTCTGCCGGCTGCAGGTGCGTAGTTGTCTCGGGCGCCTTCGCCTCCAGGGTCGCTGGTCTTCATGAGCTTCCTGCCGGTGCCGGAGCACCTGAAGGACTACATCCTGTACCGGGAGTACGACCTGTACGGCAAACAGAGCAGCATGCCCGGCTGACCAGCGAATACACTTTTTTATCTCATAAAACAATTGGCAGGAAATAAATAACAGTAAAACATCTAAAGGTTCTCAATATATAGGTTTTTATTACACGGCTAACTTGAATACTCGATTCTGATTGGTCAATTTGGACATTTCAGAGGATGTTAATAATACTCCATAATACACCGCGGCTAAGCAAAATAAAGACCGTTGCTAAGGAAGATCAAGCGAGAGAAGGAAAGAGTTTAAAAGACAGAGCGTTGGACGTGAGAGAAATCCACAGAAGAAGACAGACAGGAAGTAAACAAGTAAACACTAACAGACACATGGCATGGGCTCTCAGTGTTTAAAGACTGGTTTATGGAAAATAAACTGTGACCAGACTTACAGTAAACATTGATCAGTGGTTTGGTCATTTTAAATTACGTTGCTGTTGCAGTTCCAGCCGTTAATAATAATAATAATAATAATAATAATAATAATAATAATAATAATGGGTTTCATTTATAAAGCACTTCATATTGACTTCAAATCCCAAAGTGCTACAAGCAGTGAGCATGAACAGTATACAAACATTACACAACACGGTAGAATTAATAAAAAGCAATAAAAAACAAAACAATAAAAATAAAATAAAAGGGTGGTAATAAATAAAAGGTCTAGGCAAAGGCTCTAATGAATAGATGGGTTTTGAGGCCTTTTTTAAAAGCCTCCACGGTCTGTGGCGCTCTCATGTGGTCAGGGCTATGGGTCAGGGAGAGCGTTCCACAGTCTGGGAGCAGCCGAGCAGAAGGCCCGGTCTCCCATAGTCAGTGCTTGAATTGGAATGAAAAAGGTGCCAGTACTCTAAAATCAGCAACTTTTTCAAGTCAATTTTATATATACAGCCCACAAACAAGAATTTGGCTACTATAATGCTGGTGGGTTTGTCTCTTTACTACTGTATATTTTAGAAAGGTTCACTGTACTTAACATTTTTTATGATAGGCAGCGGATATGGCTAAAGCTCAGTAAGGTCAATATTAACTGAAAATATAGCAATCAAAGTCTAGATCTTCTGCTGAAGACACATGAAGCAGAGACCTTTCAGGTGAGAGCCCCTCTGGTGGTGTTCAACATTAATGACAAGGAAACAAAGCTCTGGTCAGAAGCATTTTTTATAAAAAGCTTTAACAAAATTAAGTATTTCTGTACATTTTGAATGCAATCTAACTTTCCAACTCAGAAAACGAAAAACGAAAAAGTGCCAAAAGTCTTCTCACATGGCTGAGCTGCTTTGCAATATACTTCACCACTGAAGAATACAAATATGTATAAAGTAAACTATGATGCAATCTAACTTTCCAACTCAGAAAAATGATAAAGAGCATGAACAAAGAACATGTAAAAACAAATGCAACATTTGCACAATCTAAAATGAGAAACTGTAACTGCAAGTAACAAAGTCTGAGCCATGGTAAAGAGTTACATTGAACACCAAGCTGATCAGATAACTCCCTGGTTGGTCTGAAGTCCTTCTATCTCCAGGATCTGTACAAATCGGCACATTATGCCAAAAGTCTTCTCACTGGGTGAGCTGCTTTGCAATATACTTCACATTGTTAGAAAAGGCTCCAGAAGGCCTTGGGGACATCAGTATCAGGGGCTGGAGCTGGACAGGCTCTTTCATCAGCACTTCTCCTTCCCTTTGCCAGCCAGGACCTCACATACTGTTCCGGATTGAACTGTCCTAGTGATGGTCCATTACATTTAATGAAAACCAGGCTGGACAGTCGGCTGACAGAGAGAGCATTCCTTTTTGCAGTAAGGATATCGTTCATGCAGCTGAATGCCCGCTCACACTCACTAGTGGAGACAGCGATGGTTCGGACTGCTTTCAGTAGAGGCTCCATGGCAGCAGGTGTACGGGATGCCCTGGTTTCCTTGTATTCGCGAAAGCCCTGAACAGTCTCTCTTCTGTCCACTTTCAGCACTTCGCACAAACGTAGCACCTCTACGTCCCCATACTGTACGTCTAACTCCTCTTCAGGCCAACTTCCAGGATGGATAACTTTCATGTCCTGGATTAGCTGATTGTCCCGGGCCTCCCGGCCATGTAATGGGATTTCTCTTGTGCTGACATGAGAGGATGTTGTGGAAGTCATTCTGTGTCTCAGATTCTCTACCATACTGCGGAAAAACTGACCTGCATGAATCTGTACAAGCCTGCCATTCTCACGCAGGGCAACACCCTTGAAGGACTTCTCAGCTAGAGCTGTATGAACTGTAGTCATGTGTGGGCCAGGCATGGTGACCATGGATTCAAAAACTCGTATTTCTCGAGTTAAGAGCCTATCTGCTGTAGGCAGTGTCATCTCTCTTTTTTGGAGTTGCCGAGAGAGGTCGCTGAGCTCTGTGAGCGCATCGTACATCAGTCCCAGATTGCTGACAAACGTTGCAGATGTGAGCACATCATCCAGGCCCTTGTACTTTGCTCTGTCTCTGGAATCCCTGCTCGTGTCGTTTGCAGCATTTGTGAAGTGATCATGAAGCACTCGGTAGTTTTCCCAGACTGCTCTGACGCTCCTTTCACTTGAAGCCACCCAGCGGATGGACAAAACACGCCCTATCACCAGGAGACGCTGTCCGACTGCTTGCGCACACTGCGCTAACGGCCTCTGATTTTTGGGGGAGGCATGGAACAAGGAATAGAGTTTGTCAAAAAAGATCTGGAAATGATTGAGTCCAGTGTGTATTCCCAAAGATTTGACATCTCTGCATATCCGACATCCTAGCTTCTTATCTTTAAGAAGGAGCCATGCATTGGTCTTGCAAACATATTGCACCTGGTCCGTTGTCCAGCAATCAGGTGCATCGCTTTGCCCGGTGTTGGTGGTGGCAGTTGCGCCAGCAGCAGCTAACGTTAGAGGCTCTGGAGGAGGCGGCGGAGCTAGTGCTAATGCTAATGCACTAGAACTTGGAGCAGGAGGATCAACCAAAGAAAGCTCCCCATCAGACACAATTTCCAACACAGGCACAGCATTCTCTGTATTTGAAGTTTCTTCCGGCGACAACCGCTGTCTTTTTGCACTTTTATTAATCCACGCTAACATTTTAGAAATGCTAATTTGTGACGTGACTTGCTTTCCTTCTTTCTGGGGCGTGCCTGCTCTGTTCTATCACTCTACATAGCCACCCACTGGGTGGGAGTTGCACTGCATAAACACAACACACGTGCATCTAGGTATGTAAATTGTAAAGCATTAAAACATGGTTTTACTAACAGTTTTCAGTATGTTGTTACTTCGGCATTATTATTATTATTATTTTGAAACGTGTATTACTATTAAATCACGGTCAAATAGGTTAATTTTGACATAGTCGTTTCCACCACAGTATTTACATGGAGAAGATAAGCCCCGCCCCCTCTCCAGCACGTTCTGTTTGAATGACAGGAGTAAACAGCTGACAGCCGCTGTGAAACTCCAGCGGTTAGAGCGATGAGAATGTCCGTTCGGCACCTCATGACGCATCTACTGAGTACCGGGCGGCTGTATATATATATATGGATGTACGCACGGTGCATGAGTACCGGAGTACCGCCAGCATGCCGGTACTGAGCAAGAAGTGCCGGTACTCCATGGGTCAGAACCAGAAGTGCCGGTACTGCGTACCGGTGAGTACCGGCCCAATTCCAGCACTGCAGTACGGAGCTTAGTCCTGGGGGGTTTGAGGAAGTTGGAGTTGCTGGAGCGGGTGGTCCGCAAGGAGGTAAGGGTGGTGAGGAGTTCCTTGAGGTAGGGAGGGGCAGTTCCATGGATACACTGGTGGGTGAGGATGGAGACCTTGAATTCGATCCTCAGTTCCATGGGGAGCCAGTGTAGTGATTTAAGGATGGGGGTGATGTGATCATATTTGGTGCAGTCGCGGTTCTAGACCAATTTTACTGAGTATATATGTATATGCATATATACATATATACTAGGATTTGCACAAACTCTGTGTCTTTATTTCTCTCTTTCATTGTATGCTGTTTATAACAAAGAGTTTTTAATAAATAATAATAGCAATTTCTACCTGACATTTTCAGTCTTCAAATATTAAGTTAAGCCACACCCATTTCGGGGAGTTATACAATACATGTAATTTAGTGAGTTGAATAGAAGCAGATAACAGATAAAGATGTACTTGCTCATCCTTACTTAAACGTATACATGCTGTCTGTAATACACTCACTATAGATACGTTCCTCTTACAACCCCACTCACAACTCTCCGAACTGTCACTTAAAGTTCTGTAGCTACTGGGTAAATGTAGGCCTACTGTACACATGAAGGGCCACACAGGAGGGAAACCATTTGGTTGTGATGTTTGTGAGAAAACATTTGTATACGAGAAATCTGAAGACACACATGAGAGTCCACAAGTCCAAGGATTGAAGTGCTTATTACATACGTTTATCCAGTAAAAAAATGCATTCATCATCATAATTATTCTATATATAATTTACACACAGTGCCTGTAAACCGGAGGAGAACAATGACATTTCTTCTCCTACTTAAAAGACTACGGGGGGATGGGGGGTTCTGCAAAATTAGTTTATTTTGGGGTTGGACCGGATGCTCTGACCGTTCCACTTCCTGCCCGGCGCTACGCAACGCCTCGTGTCTCCGTCAAAAATAGACCAGCCGCGTATTTTTTGCGAAGTGCCGCGCAGACGGACCCGGTGGAATCCAGGCGTCCTCCAACTCTTCAATTTTCTCGCTGATTCGCACTCGAGGGAGGTCAGGAGGTGACCATGGTCTGTGACTGTTGCCTGGACAAAGTCTAATATCGCTTCCAGAGAAGTTATAGCCGACTTACATTCATTGGAAAGGGCGTATCTGTGCTCCGCCAGTAGCTTAACCAGGGACGGCATGCTAGTGCCACGTCTCTTTTGGCTGAGAGGTGCAATCGACAATTACAAAGTGTGAAACACTTTAACAAAGCTTGAGACAAATTTACATTTTATAAAACAAATTTCCATTTTATAAAAACAAATGTACATTTCATAAAACAAATGTACATTAGCAAAACACTTTTACCAAAGAAAAAACGATTTAACATGAACAAAAACAAATTAACAAGATGCGAAACACTTTTACAAAGCTAGAGACACATTTACAAGTGTCGAAACACTTTAACATTTGTCGAAACACTTTAACATTTCCCGAAACACTTTAACATTTGCCGAAACACTTAAACATTTCCCGAAACACTTTAACATTTCCCGAAACACAACTAGAGAATCAAACCGGAAAGGGAATGCCCATCATACCAGAAGTGACGTGCAAGTGATTGACACAAACTTAAGTCTGACGCTAGTACAAGAGTAAAATAATGCATGTTTTTGTACTATATTTGCGATAAAAATATGTTTTAGCATAAGTTCTTAATAAAACTGACACTGTTGGACTCAGTACTATTTTTACTGCTACCAACAATAAAATCAACTACTTTTACAGTGTACTTTTTCAGTTATTCTCTGTCAAAGTCCCCTCCTGAGAACAAATTCAAGCAACTTCTGCTGATTGATGAGGGATAAAATGATTTTTAGCCATAAGTTCTTAATAAAATGGGTACTGTTGGACTCAGTACTTATTAGACTACAAATACAAATACAATGAAGTACTTTTACTAGGGATGTAATGATATATTGAATATCACGATATCGCGGTAAATAAATGTCTCAATACCGTCGTGAGTCTGACAAAATCTATCTTTTTTTTTTTTTTTTTAACTTTATTTAACCAGATGGTGAGATCATCGATCTCTTTTTCAAGGAGACCTGTCCAACATGGCAGCAAGTAGGTTACAACATGAACATAAAACAACAGATAACACAAAAGGACATCGTATTTACAGGGCTACATGTACATACCTAGAGACATTGGCAAGTACCAACAGTATATTTATATCTCGCCCTGTCAATAAGCCTCACCTTCTAGGCAAAGGCAAAAACTATTGTTTTTGAAGTGGTGGAGAGACAATGCACAGTTTTACCCACTGCTGTCACCCATGGCCAAAGCATATCTCTCTGTCCCAGCAACATCAGTACCAAGCAAGAGAGTTTTTTCCACAGCAGGGGATATTGTAAACGCCCAAACATCCCAGCTTCTACCTGGAAATGTGGACATGCTCATATTCCTAAAAGATAACCTTGATGATGCTGAGTGAGTGAGTTAGAGTTGAGTTACTTGAAAAACTAAAGTGAAACTTGATTTATTCTATTGCAGGGTCTGATTATTATATTGTTGACACTTTAAAATACTACCATCCTATTAAAATGCTGTACAAATCAGATGTATTATTTAATAAATACAAAAATAAAAAAAACATTTTTTTCCTTTATTTTTCAATATCGCGATAAATATCGTACCGTGGACTTTTGGTATCGTTACATCCCTAACTTTTACTGTGTACTTTTTGAGTAATACTCAAACTCCCCTCCTGAGTACAATCATTCATGTATTCTGCTATATTTGTTGAGGGATACAAATATTTGTTACCATAAGTTCTACATGGAATTGATACTGTTGGACTCAGTACTACTTGGACTACTACCACAAGTACAATCAAGTATTTTTACTCTGTGCTTTTTGAGTAATACTTGGTTAAACTCCTGTCCAGAGTACAATAATTCATAGTTCATATACAATACAGGAATGATTGTACTGAGGACGGGAGTTTGACCGAGTATTAATAAAAAAGTACACAGTAAAAGTAGTTGATTGTACTTGTGATAGTAGTCCAAGTAGTACTTAGTAGGCTACTGACTGAGTCCAAGAGTATCAATTTCATGTGGAACTTTTTGCAAAAAATAATTGTATCCCTATCAAATATAACAGAATACATGAATTATTGTACTCAGGATGGGAGTTTGACAGAGTATTACTCAAAAAGTACAGTAAAAGTACCTCATTGTATTTGTGGTAGTAGTCTAACAAGTAGGCTACTAAGTCCAACAGTACCAATTTTATTAAGAACTTATGGCTAAAAATCATAGCAGTCAAACTAGGACTGAGTCAAACAGTGTCCGTTTTATTAAGAACTTATGGTACAAATTATTTGTATCGCAAATAAAGCAGAAAAAACATGCATTATTTTACTCGTACAGTGCCGCTTCTCGGTGATTACCGTAACGGCCCAATAAATTGCGCACTCAAAAATGAAGAGCTGCTGATTTGACCAAGCAAACGCGAGAGACGGCTGAGTTGACCGCAGAACCGAAACGGACGACAGTATCTTATATCTTCTGAAAACAAATGCCAGAGTCACACACACACAAACACACACACCCTGGTGACCAGACATCTCCTTCATAAATAGAATAATAAGGCGTAACAATCGGGCAGTTCGATGTGTGTAGAGGTGTGTGTGTGTGTGTGTGTGTGTGTGTGTGTGTGTTGTGTGTGTGTGTGTGTGTGTGTGTGTGTGTGTGTGTGTGTGTGTGTGTGTGTGTGTGTGTGTGTGTGTGTGTGTGTGTGTAGAGGTGTGTGTGGCTATAACAAAGCAGCCTGCAGTCGCTCTTTAGCTGTCTAATGAAGGTAAACACAGCGAAGGCTGTGTGTAAAAGGCACAGCTCCGCTTCCTACTTGGCGAACCTGTAACTTTCTCGTGTACACGAGAACGTATCTCTTGTGCAAGAGAAATCGTGATGAGCAAAACCATGTCACTTGGCTCAGGTGGTTTCCACAGAACGGACAAAACATGTTTAACGACCATAAAGGTCCATAGGTACCGGCGGTCTATCGCCAAAACAAACTTAAGTTTGTGTCAATCACTTGCACGTCACGTCTGGTATGATGGGCATTCCCTTTCCGGTTTGATTCTCTAGTTCAGGGCTGGTTCAGGGGTACTCAAATACAAATCTTAAAAGGTCCAAACATTTTTTTTCAATAAGACAAAGGTCCGTTTATTACGGTCATTCAAACTTTTAAACAATTGCAACAAGATTCTTAACACGAGGTTGCAAAAATAATCTGTATGCAGCCGTTTTCATTGTTATTGTGTCTGTGCTTGACCCCTCAGAGTCGCAGTGTAAGAGCTGCACAGTTATGAATAAAAGAAGCTGCACCCTCTTTCATTCAGCATTCCCATTATTGCTTTATAAATGTCTTGCCCCCTTGTGTGTCCACTGAGGTTCGTCAGGCCCAACACATCTTCAACAAACTCCCCCTTTGCCTCATCATAAAAACTCACAAACACCAGCAACTGAGCATTGTCAGTGGTGTCAGTGGACTCACCCACAGCTAAGGAAATGCACTGTGCATTTTGTATTCCATCACAAAGCTGATTAATCAAATCACCAGCCAGTATTTATGTTCTTCTGGTTGCTGTGGAATCTGAGAGGGGGATTTGCTTGATTTGACCTGTTATTTCCTCTTTTTGTTTGCCTTCAAACATGGTCTCCATCACTTCAGTCATGCATTCTTGTATACTTCATTATCCAGTTAAATCAAAGTGGTTACTTTTTGGCTGGGCAGTGTAGTTTTACACACCGTCTTTTTTTACTTTCTCAGGACTGAAAACTGTTTTTTGGGGGCAGACCTCCACAAAGAAGAACATATATTTACACACGTAAGGTCATCATCTTAACAGTTTTGTTTGCTCATCCGTGAGCAGAGCATCAAGTTGACATGTCTATTACAGCTGAATGCGGCGATTACCATTTTGTTCAGCAAAACGCCTCACAAAATGAATAAGATCCAAAGCTTTAGTGCGTTTTGATTCAATGCTGAGTACAGTCACACTTGACAGTCTCTTCTCTGTCATTGTAGACCGAAAATACCTAATTTCTTCAGTACTTGGGTCCGAATGTTTCTCGTTTTGCGCCGTCCCGTTCAAATGAAAAAAATCGCCGCCAATCATATGTCCACGCTCGCGCCAGGACCGGGGAAGGGGTTACAAGACGTGCGTATTGTGCTGCATTCACTTGCACTCTGACATTAGAGACTTTCTCTCATAAATGTCCGATGAGCCACAACTTTTCTTTCAAAACAAAGCTGCCAACTGGGGTGGCAAGGCCTATTTTTAGGGTGTCAGTTGCCACCCCATGCCACCCCGGTAGGTGAAACTAGGCTACTAGCTACAGTACGATGCAACTAGATGAGCTGTTAACTCTCGCTCTGACTCAGACAGGTTGAAAGAGACGACACACGTATTTTTCCCACCCGCATTCCACGAAAACCCGCCCTACTGTGCCTTGATTCGCAGATTGTTGGTGGGGGGGAAAACGCTGACGGGATGCTGAATGTGATTGGACCAATGCGTTGATAGACACACACACACAGACAGTGGAACAGTCGGACATGCAGAGTGCTGTTTGCAGTGGACATAGCGGAGAATTTTGACTCGTTGCGTTGAGGCGATGTCTCGCAGATAATACAGTTTTGCATCTAGTTAATTTGTTCATGTTAAATAGTTTTTTCTTTGGTAAAAGTGTTTTGCTAATGTACATTTGTTTTATTAAATTTAAATTTGTCTCAAGCTTTGTTAAAGTGTTTCACACTTTGTAATTGTCGATTGCACCTCTCAGCCACCATACTCTTCTCCTTTTTGCTTGTTTTCGAAGCCATTTAACGGAAAGAAAGAAAAATAAACCAAAATCCCCGAGTTGTATATAGGGAAGAGGTTTAAATGTTAGTTGTATCTTAAAAGTGGGAGCTAGAAACACGCGTCTACTCCATTCCTCGTCTCCGTAAGTCCCTCTGATACATTTTCTAAGACTAAATATAGTTTTATATCATGTGCTTAAGGACAGGCTTAAAAAAAAGATTCAAGAAAAGGGAAAAAAAAAACGACATTTTTAATTTCCTTGAAAAATGAAGTAACTTGGGAAAAATGATTTTGCCAGGATACGGTTCAGCTTTCAATACCATTGTGCCCTCCAAGCTGGCCATCAAGCTCAGAGACCTCGGGCTCAACAGCGCCTTCTGTGATTGGACCTTGAACTTCCTGACGGGCAGATCCCAGGCAGTGCGGGTGGGAAACATCACATCCTCCACCCTGATCTTCAACACCGGGGCCCCTCAAGGATGTGTGCTCAGCCCTCATTTTTTCTTTAAAAACAGGTAAAACAAATATTTCGGCAGTTGATATATTTTATACAAAAAAAATCAATTTATATTTGTAATGCTTGTATAACTTGTTTTCTAAATGTATGTACTATTTCACATCAAAGCAAATCCCTTTTATGTGAAATCTCTCTTTAAGGACAGGCGTAAAAGAAATACTTCAGAACAGGTACCAAAATGGTCCTGGATGATGTCTCTAATTTCTTTAAAAATATTTAATCTGTGAAACAGTTAAATGTATGTTGTTCATATGATCATGACAAGTCTTCCCAAAACTGGTTAAAATCAGTTTCTAGAGGTTTAGAGTCCTGATTTAGTTCCTTATTCTTCTTGGCCAAATAGGCCTTATATTATTATGTATTTATTTATAATTTGAATGTGTGATGTTGAATTATTTGACTCATCTCTCAAGCAGCTGCTAATGTTAATTTGATATGATTAGTGAATCGTCCCTCTGTTACTAGGTGTTCCTGATAACAACTCTGTAATTTAATTTAAATTTGCAGAAGAACTAAGGGAAATGGATGTTTGAATTGCAGTTTGAATTCTGCACCAATTTTTTAAGAAAAGGCACCAAAAAAAAGGATAATAATTTTCTTTCCTCCAAATTTGAGGGTTACATATATTAGCTGTAGGTGATTGATTTAGCCCAGAGAAACATACATTTAACATTTGACCCAGGGAATACAAAAAGGGTTGTGGTCAGATTTTCGATGTTTTAAAATTGATTCTCTTATCACTTCACTTACTTCATTTATTTTTACTAAACTGTCGAATTTCTAAATAAATAAAAAGGAGCTAGCCTTGGTCTACCAATTTGTTTCATGTAAAAGGAAGCATTTGTGTTTGGTATAGCTTGAACTTCCTCAAGTCACTGAGAATGAATAAGAACAATGGGTTAAAAGTGTTTATTTGTGAATAAATGTAACCATGTGTCTTTAGTTTCCCTTTGTGTGTTAACAAGCAGTTTATATATCTATTCAAAATATAAATACTTCATAATCTTATACACACTTGACTCTGCTTACATTCCATAGCTCTGCGCATCTCCTTTAGCGCACAGTAGACTGGAGAAGATTCTGAAATGAGCTCCTTTATGTACGCTTGATTTGGAAGCTTTGTGACTATATAAAGCCAATGGAAGGTTTTGTAAATCTGTTGGATTAAGAGGACACTGGCCTGATAACATTTGCCTCATTGACCCGGAGCCTTCTCCACTTGATGTGTCTGTGAGTAAATTACAACACAAGCCCAAAAAGCTTCTGGAAAGATTTAATCTCACTTTACTTTCACTGTTCTAACAAACAGTCAGGATGATGTCAGATGCAGAAACTGCTACTAATAACTGATCGAGCATTGAGGCAATAATATCCATGACGAGACATCATGATTATCTGAGGACACGAGGGCCTTCACCGCTTTAGACTCAAAATAGTTTGACGCTGTGCTCGAAACGGACCCAAACAGAAGGACGTTAATGTGCATGCAGCTCCTTCAAATGTGAAGTGAAACAAACCAAAGACTAAAGATGGCGTCAACCTGTTCTAACACACACACAAACACACACCAGAGCAACAAGCAGGCAGAAGTGTTGGGGTCACTGAGCGAGCTGAAGTCTGGATTTACTGCGACTTTTCTTCATGAAACACAATCCGCTTTTTGTCTGAAGCTGCAGCGGCAAATAAAACGGACTCAAATAATACTGCGAATTTCTGACATTTCACACACTGTGTCTCTGAATTTCTTTACATTTTATACATTTGTGGGGTGGCAAGGGGGATACATGTAAAAGACAGAACATTTACCCAAACACATGGGTAAAAGGTACAATAAAAAAATAAATTATCACCTCGATAAACCAAAAATAAAATATTCATATTTGCTCTCTCTTATTCCAGCTCCCGGTGCTGTCCAGCAGGGGGCGGCGCTGCGTCACAGCCGGCCTCTGGAACGCGATGACAGAAGCATAAATGGACAAATGTGATTGGCTAACACCGTCTTATCAGGACCAATCAGATAAGAGGATGGTGATATCTTTAAATGAACTATACCCAATTCTGATGACAATTACTTAAAGATTACTGTTTTTTTTTTGTTTTTGTGGCTGACACTTTTACTGAAGCCTTGAGAAGCAGTGAGTAAAATGATGACTCTAAATAGTTTAACTTCAGGCTTAAAATAAATACTTAAAAACAGATATAAAAAAAAAGGTTTGTCCAGGATAATTTTTCTTTACATCAACTTGGGGACAAAGTTTTCACTTGCCTCTCAGGGCTTCCGTACACTGGGCAACATTATGATTCAAAAACTTAAAACTCCTCATGATGATTCAAACACATCATGTTAACACAATAATGTGGTACAAATAAAAAAATCTGGGAAAAGAAGATGGAGGTTTTGTTCTTTATGGAAAACAATTCAATTCAATGGATTGAATTATTTCGTATGGTTTTGCGCAGCTGTTCAATATTGTGATTTTATCACATATATACATATATATATATATATGTATATAATATAAGAAAAATATTAATTTTTAATAAATATTTTTGTTATTCAACCATATCACACAGGCCTAACTTAAAGAATAAGGCTGGTGTTATTCTATATTTTTCTTATTGTCAATATATCCCATTCAAAGACCCAAACCAACAATGTGTTAGTCCATCTCTTAAAACTTGGTGAATATTTATCTGTAGCGCTAGAGCTTATAAAGGACATTTAAACAAACAATCCACACAACAGAGCCTTAAAACTATTAATGGGACATTTTGGGAATATTTTTGGCCATATGCTGTTATGTCAAGAAAGGGACACTTGAGCCCGAGGGGCCGATGATAAAACACAACGTCCCCATAGTCTCTCTTGCTTTGGCAATCAAACCAAAACACCACCAAAAATAATTTGATACAAAAAAGGAGATTAAATCTCACATTTGAAAGACTCAGTCATTTCCTAAATCAGCTGGTCATTGTAGTTGTTAGCAAACCTTACTCAAACATGAGGACAGTGCATTTCTTGGGCACTATTTTCCGCAGCAGATTTACCCACAATTGGTGCTCTAATGAGTATTTAATGAAGGACGAATAGTGTGGCTTATTGGTGTGTTTTTAATCATTTTTGGACAAAAGTGGAGCTCCATGGATGAGAGGAAGAAGATACATCAGGATTTTGATACACACAATTGGTGTAAGTGGATCATTTAATTGTTGGTTTGAGTCTTTCTTTTAAATGGGATTTGTTGAGAATAAGAAAAATATCAGCAGACCAGATTTAGGGAAGTGACACTTATGCTTTCAGTATTACACAATAAACCCAGAGGATGATTTACGGACACCGACTACTAACGTTTTTGACGTAAGCCCCAAAAACGGACACACAGCGGTTTTTTTTAAAGAAATGATCTATACCCTTTCCTTAAGCCTACTTCTATGTTTATACTTTATCCCCGTTCTCCCTGTGGGGCAATGCTGCCCTCTGCACTGCTGAAACAAACAAAAACATTGCAGTCTATCACATCCATCTATTGCTTTAACAGATGCTTGGAGTGCGTTTTCAGGGTAACGCTGAAAGAGTCTGTTCATCTGTCCGGGTTTGGTTTCTGTCGAGAAAGAGGAGCGGAGAAGAGTGGAGGGGTGAGAAGAGGGGAGGAGTCAGGGGAGTGAGGGGGAGGAGCAAGGGGGGGGACATAAAGTGAGTGTTCAGTGGGCGGCCCCTGGGATGCAGCTGATTGGTCGTGCAGAGGACGCTCTGTCCACAGACAACTTTTCCCAGGATGTCTGTATGTGTATGTGTGTGTGTGTGTATGTGTGTGTGTGTGTGTATATAGAGTGCGGTTGTTTGTATATCTTAATCAGGACCAATTGAAATGTTCAACCTTGGGAATAAGGATGTTTTTTGGATGGTCCTCTCATCCTTCAAAGTGTGAAGTGGTATTATGAAACCCCCTTGACTTGTGTGTGTGTTTCAGTGTTTTTATTTCACTCGATGTTTCATCCTCACTGTGCAGCAGAATAACCTACGTGAGTTTGACACAGGAAGCATGTTTTTCACTTTCATCTGCTTTGTTCCTTTCTGTAGTTTAAAGACCCCCTACAACAGATCTTAAGACATAGAAGTGATCCGCTTTGAAGAGTAATTTCTGTGTGTTTTTTCTACAAAAAAGGCCTCATTAAAATTCAGTGACCTACATCTACTACTTGCCCCTTTTATTGAATCAGGACTGGCTCCGAACCAGTTGAGAAACTCACATGTACACATTTTAAAACTCAGATTTAAGGAAAGCACAGAGCAACCTTCCTTCTGTTGCAGATATATGTTAAAATATCCCTCTGGTGTCAAACACATATATAATCCTCACAGTGAAGCAAGAACTTCACGGTGAAGAAGAGAAACACATTTGCGAGTGCAAGGGGACTCTAACAAGTCTCAGCTGTGGTGCTATAAATCAATGCAGATTGTTTTGGTTTTGGAGCGTGAGAGATGTCTGCCTACTCTCCAGTGGAATGAAACTAGATGGCATTAAAAGTGCCAAACATATATTTGAAAACTCATGATACTCAAGATAATCCAAAGACCATGTTGATAGCAGTTTAATGTAGGAACTAATTTGTTTTTACCAAACTACATCGGCCAACTGTATCATCGCACACACGCCTCTCATCGTATAGTTGAGGCATGTATCTAATAAAGGATGAGGGTTGGCAGGAGTACTTTGGTAGAAAGAAAAAGTACCTAGATGAAACAATATGATTAGTGAAAAGAGACATTGCAGATCTCGGCACTTTTAGCACCACAGGCCATGTAGTTCCATTACATTGGAGATAAGGCAGACATCTTCCCAACGATATCTCCATAACTCGGCTACTTAAACCAAAACAATCAAGATTGAAAAAAAGCAGTGTGGCTGAGAAGGAAAAATTGGTAGATTTTCGGGTGAACTGTAGGTTATGTAAAACTAAATGCATTATGCCAATGTAGGTCCTCACAAGTGTAGAAGTACAAAGGTGTGTGTTTTGCAAAGGTTTCTTCATATGAGCTTTAGGTTGCAGCCATTTTGGCTCCACTGTCCCGCCTCCTGGCTGTTGCTATAGTAACTACTCAACTGTAGAATGCCGCGTTGCCATGGTGACACCCTCAAGAACCTCAGTCCATATTTACAGCGAAACCAATTCAGTTCTCTAGAAAACACGACCGCACGACCTGAACTAACTCACAACAAATGTGTGTGTGTGTGTGTATGTGTGTGTGTGTATGTGTGTTGGGAGCTACGGCAGGTTGTCGTCCTGCAGGCTCTCCAGGATCTTGACCAGGCTCTCCAGTCCGAACACGTAGCCCCGGTCCGTCCCGTCGTGCACCGCCGTGTCGCCGCGGAAACCCTTAAAGGTGGAGTGGGCGAAGTCGATCATACGAACGTCCACCAGGGGGGGTGGCTGCCGGGGGGCTGGTGGAGGAGGAGGTGGAGGGCAGGAGCTTAAGTTGGGAGCTTGGGAGGAAGATTTTTGTATGGGGTGAGGCGAAGGGAGAGGGGGAAGGAAAGAGTGGCAGTCTGACTTGGAGGGTGGGGCCTGTGGGGGGGGACGAGGGGAGGGGGAGGCCATCAGTCCAGGTCCCTGAGCGGAAGCAGGCCCCTGAGAGGATTGAGGCCCCGGGTCTGGGTTCTTGCTCATGACCGTTTCACAGGGAGCGCCTGGGGCTGCGTGGGGGCCGGGGGCACAGTGGGGCTCTGCGGGGGCCGCGGGAGTCTTCTGGTGGGACGCTGCATGCTCAGGTTCCTACAGACAGAATCAGGAAGAATCAGCAGGATGAAAACATGTGGGGTTTCCCTTTCCTGAAGTGTTCTATAGGTTTGTGTGCATGTAAATGGTCTGCAAAGGCTAGAATCCCTGTGTTCCCTCCAGAGGGAGATTTCTCCCACACACTCCCCCCTCTGCCTGAAATGCCTCCAATGGAGGATTTACTTCCTTAACAGGGTGAAAAGAGGTGCTGCGGCACAGGCCGTATGAGAAGAATAAAGAGCTTTCTGAACATTAAAGCATGGAGACATGTCACAGTAGAGACACTACATACAAATATGAACCTGAAAATGAGCATGAAATATCGTCTCTAAAACTTGAGCTCACCTTTCCCTCATAGATGATGAGCAGTGAAGAGGAGTAGAAGCGGTAGGACGCCTGCCTCTCCAGCACCTCCTTTAGGCTGCGCAGCTTTTTCAGGATCGGCTCAAAGAGGTCCTGCCTCAGACCCTTCCCGTTGTGCATGTACTGGAAGAGCGCCTCGCGGAAGCCTTCGATTGACAGGCCGCGGCCGTAGTACTTGTTCCTGCAGAGGTAGTGACCGGTGCTCAGCTGGTACACCTGCAGGGACAGAGTGGGAACAGTCAAACACCTGCTGCTGACGGCATCGGTACAAATGTTCATATTTAAGATTAGACATTTGATGCCTTCAGTTGTTCAATCAGGGTTCGAAGGGGTTACTTTAAAAATGTATTCTATTACAAATACTAGTTACCTGTAACATATTTTGTATCAGTAACCTATTCAGGCAGTAGTCTATACACCAACAATGAAACACATGAGCACATACTACAGTTTAAAAAAGCAGAAAGTCTGAGCTGACAGAAAATTCTCTAGTTTAATACGTACAATGAAGCTCACACAAACTCATGTATAGGTTTTTCACTAAGCAGATTCAGGCAGTAGGCGTATAGACACTTAAAGTGTTAACCTACAGAACAGTACAGCTTATAGAAATCTGATATCTTTCTTTTATGTTATGGAATACTTGTATCCTGATTAGGTTATCCTGTTACATGTGAACCCTTACTCTCCAAGCACCGTTTTTAATGCATGTCATTTTGCAGTCGGTGTTCCAAAACTTTCCATGATATCAAAGTCACAGACTTTAAGAGTTCATTTCAGGCACAACCTCACACAGCAGAGTTGCATGTCAGGTATGTATGTAACAACAATGTTTTTATTTGGACAAGCGTCCATCAGGCAGGCGGGGCGTTACAAATGTTGCAACTTCAACTAAAGTTAGCCTATTTACTCGTTTTTTTTGTTATAAAGAATAATTTATATTTGTTTTCTTGCAGAAAATATATACATTCAACATTCAATGACCCATGTCTGTGTATGTACATTTAAGTATTTTCAAAGACAAATGTACAAACCTAAGGACTTCAAATTGACATGTGCCCTAGAGAGGAAGGAGCCTGTATTACTTCGCCCTTCACCCTCAGCTGATCATTGTAAAGGCGTTGCTGTACCTGCATGCCACACACTCTGACTCCCAGCGTGGCTGAAGTGCTCTGTTCACATTTCTTCATCTGCCGGGCCGCCTTCTCCTCGGAGGCGTCGTCTCCGTGCTGCCTGGTGCCCATCTTCAGGTCCAGGATGCAGGGGTAGGAGAAGTGATGAACCACGTTCTCCAACAGCAGAAACTCTGGTTCAAACGATGCGGTCAAGGAGCAAACTTTTCTTTCTAAAACAAGTCATTCCTGATCTTCTCCACCATCTTGTTATATGGGCGTGGAGAAGATCACACAACAGATTATTATGTTTTGCATTTCATTCAGAAAAAAACCCAAAATAAAATATGGTAACAATTCTAGAAGCACAAAGAAAAGTGTACAAAGGTCCAATAATGAATTATAATTCCATTCTTTGACCATTTTTTCTTCCACATTAACCTCTGCAGCAAATGTTGAGTTTGATCTTAGCAACTATTTAAAATGGTAAATTAAAGAGACTGAAACGTGTTTGTGGGAACTAATGTAAGTTGAAATGATTTAGTCAAATCAAAACGTTAGAAGAAGAAGAAGAAGTGGATGAATATGATTAGGCACAGGACAGACGAAGTGAAAAGCTGACCCGTCCACAGCAGGCTGTTGGAGCTGCTCTGCCTGGACACAGATGGACCCCGCTGAGGACAGTGTGTGTGTTGATGTGCTTTCCAAACAGCTGCTCTCTTTGAAGCTCAAGATCAAAACATGACCTTTGGCCTGATAACCTCACCTCCTCCTTAGTCTCACTGACATTTACATTCATTGCCTCTCATTGCATTGGTACACTCCACCTGGGCTGCAACTGACCACTATTTTTATCGTCTAATAATCCGTCGGTTATTTACTGAATGAATAAATAAGTTATTAGTATGAAACACTTTCAATGTTTCCCAAGCCCAATTGACTACTTCAAATGTTTTGCAGCTCTAAACTTCAACTCCAAGAACTGGGCAGTGATATGTGGATTTCTCCTGGATGATATTTTTCAGCCAACTAGATTCACATGAGTTACTCAGTGCTTGTATTAACCTACAGTATGGTATTAACATATTTATATAATTTCTACAGCCACATTCCCTCAGGTGCTGTGACACGGCAGGCCTTCACGCATATTTTTGCATTATTTATCATCATTTACAAGGTCAAGTTTATTTTTGATGTTGGAAAAGGTAGTCTGACGAAAACAAATCTAAGGTATCATTTATTTTCCAGAGCTACAGGTTTTAAATAAGAACAAACTCCTTACATTAAATAAGGTGATTCATTGGATTAAATGACTAATTTCAGGTTCATTGAATTGACTCTCTAAAATGATTATAACGTATAAACTTGAAGTTTTGATAGCCGTGGGAAAGCTAGTAACTACTGTACCCCTTGATTGAAATGCAAAGCACACAGTGAGAATGGGAGGATGTGGTTGGTTGAGAAAGGATACTAAAGAGTTTGCGGTCCTTGGACTCGGACCTCATGCGGCTGAGCTGCTGCTTGTGGCAGCGCAGGCTCCAGGGGTTGTGGCTGATCTTCTCTGAACTCAAACCGCTGTTCCAGTCCAACATCTGGAAGGGAACGTCCGAGTAGAGCTTCGGGTCGAGTCGCGGACTCTTCAGCTCTGCAAGACTGCAGAGGAGGAGAGAGGATTATTATTTGATTGGTCATTTCTAAAAGTCCAAACAACATGTCTAAATGAAAGTCTAGATATTCAAATACAGTCTATTGTGTGATTACAGCACATGTTCACCTACATTTTGCACTACCAACAGCAATTTGTCTCAGTTTGCGCACACTCACGTCTTTTCATCTAGTTGAGTCTAAAATTCATTTTGTTACATTTGCTGAAATTCTCCTTACATGCCTACAAACATGTATTAATCAAATGCCCTGACCAAAAATGCCATACCAGCAGCTTTGAGAGGCAGCACTTTCCTGAGCTAAACGCGAACGTCTGCTTTATAAAATGCTGATTTTTAGCAGGTACAATGTTTAACATGCTTACTATCTCATTTTCAAGTGTTAGCATGCTAACATTTGTCCTCGACAGCACTACATCAGCACTGAAAACAAAGTACAGCAGATGAGGAAGTCATTAGTCTGTAGAAAATGTAGAGTATATGGTCACAAAACAAAGTATTAGACAAATTCAAATGTTGACCTGAAGAAGGAGGAAAAGTTTGAAGATCGCCATTTCATTATAATTCATCCTTAAGTGCACTGGCAAACATTTGTAAAGACCCTACGCGTGTTTGGCTATGTACGCCATAGAAATAAAACACATTCCCTCAAATGTTCATATTAAAGCTGCGTTCTGGCTGCCTCTCGTTGAAAGAGTGAGCTTGGCATTATGGACTGGATCAAGACTCCAGTAGAGTCCTGAACGACTGCATTTCCTATTAAGCTTCGTGGCCACAGATGCAATGTTATTTCTTTTAAATCGTTCTAAATTCTATTATTTGTTCGAGGGGTCAATACATGTCTTTGACATGTCAGAAAATGGCGCCTGTCACAATTTCTCTGAGCCAAATGTGACGTCTTTCAGCCAACAGACCAAACTCCAGAGATATGTAATTCACTATCATATAAAACAGAACAAATAATACAATCCTCAAGCTCGAACAAAGGTTGTGGAACGAATTTGACATTTAAATAATAAATAAGTATAAATTAACCAGTTGAAAATGTTTCCAACTCTAAAACAATTTCTTCCAGTAATATGATCTTACTTATCAGAGGCCTCTGGGTCATGTGACTCCCTCCTGTCGGGCCGATCCTCCTTGTGTTCAGAGGAAGAGCGGTGGAGGCTGCGCCGAGAGTGTTTCCTCCGCGGCTGCTCCCTCTCGGGGGGGTCACGCTCTTCGTGCTCGCCGGGCCCTCCCTCCATGTTGCTCTCCACGTACGGGTAAGCCACCAGGTTGATGTAGCCGTCAGAGTCGCCCTCGAAACAAACCAGCACCACACCTGACAGGAGGGAGAAAATAAAGACAGGAAGGTCAGATACGATCTGATGATACTTCATGGCAGTTCCAAAAAAATGTAAGACGAGAAACAATGGAAAATACATTTTACAATAACACATATACTGTCAAACACATGGCTAGGGTCAGAGACATTATCGTTGGCAAACCTCAGTCTGTCATTTTGGTAGGCTGTTCAAAGAGTTTCTCAAACAATCTTTTCATTAGGTGCAGCAGTTTTGACTTTAAACTGGTGGACAAATACTCTTACCATGTAGTCTTGAAATACTGTAGTACACTCAGAATTACAGATGTGAAAAACGAAAGAAAAAATTGTCTATACAAATCAAGAATTGCCAAATTAAATTGAATTGCAAGGCAGACACAAAGAGATGAATGTATAATAATACCTGAATATTTAATCAATGAAGGCTTGTGTTGCAGGAACACCATACTAACACAGTCAATGTTGGGTTTTGTCACGCTTCTGTGTATCAAGATGTAGTCAATGTTCTGTAAATCCAATTGAGGAGCAGTTTATAGATGAAAAACCTAGATAGATTTGTTATGTAAACATTAAGCTGTTATTTTTAGAGCAGAGTAGAGCATCTCATCTCCACTAAGTGACATTTTACACTCAGTTAGCTCCATAGTGGGAAATCAACTCCAAAGACCTGGTCCAAACTAAAGCGTGTGCTCTGAAAACACCAAACATGACTTGACCTCCACGACGACGACACAAGGAGACATTTGATCTGATAATGCCAAACAATTTGTGGATAAAACAACCTTGACAGACTCAGAGTCATCCCTTGGCAGCTGTCTCTCTCCCTGTCTCTCTGTCTGTCTGTCTGTCTGTCTCTCTCCCTGTCTGTCTCCCTGTCTGTCTCCCTGTCTGTCTGTCTGTCTGTCTGCCTGTCTGTCTGTCTGTCTCTCTCCCTGTCTGTCTGTCTGTCTGTCTCTCTCCCTGTCTCTCTCCCTGTCTCTCTCCCTGTCTGTCTGTCTGTCTGTCTGTCTGTCTGTCTGTCTGTCTGTCTGTCTGTCTGTCTGTCTCTCTCCCTCTCTCTCTGTCTGTCTGTCTGTCTCTCTCCCTGTCTCTCTCCCTGTCTCTCTCCCTGTCTGTCTGTCTGTCTGTCTGTCTGTCTCTCTCCCTCTCTCTCTGTCTGTCTGTCTGTCTCTCTCCCTGTCTGTCTGTCTGTCTGTCTGTCTCTCTCCCTGTCTGTCTGTCTCTCTCCCTCTCTCTCTGTCTGTCTGTCTGTCTCTCTCCCTGTCTGTCTGTCTCTCTCCCTCTCTCTCTGTCTGTCTGTCTGTCTCTCTCCCTGTCTCTCTCCCTGTCTGTCTGTCTGTCTGTCTGTCTCTCTCCCTCTCTCTCTGTCTGTCTGTCTGTCTCTCTCCCTCTCTCTCTGTCTGTCTGTCTGTCTCTCTCCCTGTCTGTCTGTCTCTGTCTGCCTGTCTCTCTCCCTGTCTGTCTCTCCCTCTCTCTCTGCCTGTCTGTCTCCCTGTCTCTCTCCCTGTCTCTCTGTCTGTCTCTCTGTCTGTCTCTCTCCCTGTCTGTCTGTCTCTGTCTGCCTGTCTCTCTCCCTGTCTGTCTCCCTGTCTCTCTCCCTGTCTGTCTGTCTCTCTCCCTGTCTCTCTCCCTGTCTCTCTCCCTGTCTGTCTGTTTCTGTCTGCCTGTCTCTCTCCCTGTCTGTCTCTCCCTCTCTCTCTGCCTGTCTCTCTCCCTGTCTGTCTCCCTGTCTCTCTCCCTGTCTGTCTGTCTCTCTCCCTGTCTCTCTCCCTGTCTCTCTCCCTGTCTCTCTCCCTGTCTGTCTGTTTCTGTCTGCCTGTCTCTCTCCCTGTCTGTCTCTCCCTCTCTCTCTCTCTCTCTGCCTGTCTGTCTGTCTCCCTGTCTCTCTCCCTGTCTGTCTGTCTCTCTCCCTGTCTCTCTGTCTGTCTCTCTCCCTGTCTGTCTGTCTCTGTCTGCCTGTCTCTCTCCCTGTCTGTCTCTCCCTCTGCCTGTCTGTCTGCCTGCCTGTCTGTCTGTCTGTCTGTCTCTCTCCCTGTCTCTCTCCCTGTCTGTCTGTCTCTCTCCCTGTCTCCCTCCCTCCCTGTCTGTCTCTCTCCCTGTCTCTCTCTCTCCCTGTCTCTCTCCCTGTCTGTCTCTCTCTCTATATATCTGTCTGTCTCTCTGTCTGCCTGTCTCTCTCCCTGTCTGTCTCTCCCTCTCTCTCTGCCTGTCTGTCTGTCTGTCTGTCTGTCTGTCTCTCTGTCTCCCTGTCTCTCTGTCTGTCTGTCTGTCTGTCTGTCTGTCTATGTCTGTCTCTATGTCTGTCTGTCTCTCCCTCTCTCTCTGCCTGTCTGTCTGTCTGTCTATGTCTGTCTGTCTCTCTGTCTGCCTGTCTCTCCCTCTCTCTCTGCCTGTCTGTCTGTCTGTCTGTCTGTCTGTCTATGTCTGTCTGTCTCTCTCCCTGTCTGTCTGTCTCTCTCCCTGTCTGTCTGTCTCCCTGTCTCTCTCCCTGTCTGTCTCTCTCTCTGCCTGTCTGTCTGTCTGTCTGTCTCTCTCTCTCTCTGCCTGCCTGTATGTATGTAGCCTTCATAAATAAATAATTATAATTTTGAAAACTGCCAGAAATAAATAAAATGAATTAAAATATATATACATACTGTAATCAGTCATATATATTTTTTGCATGATTTTTTTTCCATCCGCAACCATCTTGGGAACCCCTTAAGGGCCCTAACCCTTCAAATAAATAAACTACCACATTTTATATTAATAATATTGTTAGTCTATACAATGTCAAAGAATATTATTTTCTTTAATTAGTATGTTTTTAATGTCTAAAACAATGTGTCTAAATTACAATCTAGATATTAAATGTACAATTATGAACAAAAGTCGTTTAGTGTTTTTCGCATTACTGACTTGGCTTCAACTGTATAGTATCTGGTATTTTGAGAATGTGAGAAATGCCTTGATGTAAACCCATTTTCCAAGAATTTTTGAGTAGAAGATGTCGGATTATTGGACATACTCAAACGCCCCAGAATGCATTGTGTTTCTTGAGACTGCCAAATGGATTAAATAATGAACTGTTGGTTAACATAATGACGATTGATGGCAAGTGGCGTTAAGCAGCAACGAAGAAAAAAGCTGGAACTAAGAGAAATGATATTTAACCATAAAATCTTTAGGAATTATAATTTGCCTTAAAATAACTATAGAAGATTTTAAAATAGGTTGTTTTTGGAAGTAAGCAACCATTATGTTTAGTTTCCTGTGAAACTGCTATGTACTCAATGAATGTTCACAATGTTGAACAGCTCCTGTTTTGTTTTACATATCATAATAAAGACTGCATTCCATTCATAACTAAATGTTTGTTTGTTTGTTGATGCTATCTTGTGACCCGACACATTTCTTGTGAAATGTTTTCCTCTTTTACATTGCTTGCTTAAATGATAATAAGGTCACATGTTGTAGGAGAGGGGTGAGGTGTGTGTGTGTGTGTGTGTGTGTGTGTGTGTGTGTGTGTGTGTGTGTGTGTGTGTGTGTGTGTGTGTGCTGTCTGTCAGAGTGTGTTTGGGTCTGTTACTATAGCAAACGCGAGTGAGAGCAGCTACATGATGTGGCTGGTGATGGAGAGCAGAGCAGCCAGAACACTTCACTGCGAGTAAACATCCGTACTTCCGTCTCTCTCTGGTTCTGCACCAGACACTGAACCCAGAGCAGTAAAGGCAGTTTAGAGCAGTGTGTGAAATACGGGGTAGCAGGAGGGGCTGACCTGGAAGCCCATTTGATTTAAGTACAGCGGCCTCTGACCTGTTGCCCTTTGCTGTAAGTCATGCCCTTTATTTCCTAATTTCCTGTCTATCTTCAACTGTACTACTATTACTAAGGAAATAAGGCCCACAAATATTTGTTTGTAAAAAAAGGGACTTGGATTTCTCTGGAAGCAACATATCTTGGGGTGTTGCAAAACACCTCATAATAATCAACCATTAAATTAAAACATAAAAGCTTGCTGTCATGCAAACACTGAAAAAGAGATATCTTAAGAGTGACACAGGCACATCATATCAACTTACTTGGATATATATTTAACATATTCATAATCATTCTTATCTGTAAATATGTTGACATTTTGTAGATGTTGCTGTATATACTGTCTCTTATATGTTATTCTAATTACCCTTGTTTGAACTCCTCATTTTATCCTATCTTATTTTACCTTAATCTGATTTTGATACATTTCAATCAAATCATTTAGTCCAGCAGTAAGCAAGACGGTGTGCACATGTTTTTACTTTCACTCAAAGCATTTCTCATCCTTAAATGAATATGACAAATTGTTTTGTTTTACATTTTATATATATCTTTTGTATTCTTTTGTGTAGCTATTTGAACTGCTCATCATATAATAACAGGGCTGTTCAAATAGGATTTGTATAGGTCAGGATATACAACACAAATCCAGCTGGCAGCCATGGCTACAGTAATACTTCAAATCAGTGAGTTGTGACTGACCTTTATACTCCGGGGTGAACTCCTTCATGTCTGGAGGCAGAGACTCGTAGAAGCGCTGCTCTCTGCTGATCAGAGGCTTACACACCGTGTGGTCATCATAACGCATCATACTGGTGTGACCCCCCACCTGCACACACAAACGAAAAACAGACAGAGGATAGCAAAAATGACAGAAACTCTATGGTTGTCCATATAGTGCTCTGTCGTTTATGTGCAGCTGCTTCGGGTGCTGTTAGTAGAAAATATCTCAACTCTCAGAAAATCGCTGGGGACATCATGTAGACATGAACTGTATTCATACAAAATCTTCCCGTTGTTGCTTATGGTAAAAAACAATGTCAACAAAGAGAGGGTAACACCAATCGATAATAAAAAGTAAAGGGGCGATGCAGATCTGTCAAATCACGGCAGTTAGAGGTCATTATGTTGTTTTTTGGATGAAACACCAGAATAAGGCTCTCCAAGCACACCGTCAGCGCATTTCTTTGGAAAAAACCTGGACGTGAAGGTTTTCTTTCTCATAGAAAGAACCGTATCATCAGCATTGAGCTGGAACATAACGTCAGCTTTTCCGTCACCCACGTCATCGCCACCCACCTGGTGTATGAAGGGCTCCAGTGGGACGCCTCCTGGCCGTGATCGTAGTGTAGCCCCTCCCCCCTGCGCCACCCCCTGTAACTTGTTCTCCATGTTGTTGGTGTGAGGGAGGCACATGGCTCCTGGCGGACGGACCGCGCCTCCTCCTGCCGAGGAGAGAAGGATTTAAGGTGTCAGAGAAAACTGATGTGGATTTGTGTCACAGTTAAGCACTCTTTAGATGAAGTATGCTCTTACGATGGCCGATTCGTTTGAAAATACCCGTCGCCAACACATTTGATTTCCAGTGGTGCTTTACCCTTTCATTAGTTTCCTTTATTGATAGAGATTCTATTCTAGTCTATACAATGTCAGAAAATAGTGAAATCTTTCATTTAACATGAGAATACTGAAAACGTAACCAACAATGTATTCTATGTCCTCTGAGTATCACACTACATATCAGGGCAGTCCTGGTCTCACCTTGGGCATTGGCTCTGGTGTGCAGTGATGGGGAGGGGGGGGCGCAGGGCACCACGGGCTGCTGGGAGCGCACGCCGGCCCCTGGGGGAGGCGGCGCCAGACCGAAAAACCACCTCGCAAAGCCTCCAATCAGAGTACTCTAATCCACCGCCGGCAGCACGGGCACCCAGTCAGGATGGTGGGAAGCGGGGCAACGACTTTGGGGAGGGAAGCAGGGGGAATCAGGGTGTCAGGAGGGCAGGGTCACCACTTCCTGTAGAGAGAGGAAATACAAAATACCAGTTGAGTTTATATTATGTATATTTGTGAATCTGCTGCAACTAAAACTAAACTAAAGATCATTACAAACAGTCATCAGATCCATTGGTAATAGAACAAATATTAATGAGCGGTTATATTTTTGGGATAAATGTGTTTGACAGGTACAATAAAAAAAAAATACCCTGGCCCTACACACATCCTACAAATACAATTATGATTATAAAGTAATAAGTACAATTTAAATAAGTGTATAAGTATATACATACATACACATTCAATATTAAAAAAACTAAAATATATATTTATAATAATAAATACAAATGATTATTTCTTAAGATGGGTGAAGTTATCTCCGGGTTATTTTTCAAACAATGGGTTGAGTGTGATTTGAACTGGTGGAGCATGTTCAGAATAACAACAGCCTGACACAAACACATTTGAGGACAAACTCCCTGACACATGATGTTTCAAAACACAAACTCAGTTTTCTGGGCATGTTGCCACAAACAGTTGACATCAACTGTTTCAGCACGTCAGCATCGAGACACTGTCCCACAGAGGAAAATACGTGTGTCCGCACGCACACACAGATCATCTTCAAATGCAGACACACACACATTTGTATTCTGTAGTTAAATTAGGAGGACATGCAGCAGCACTGTCTGTCAGGGTCAGAAAAGATGTCGTAACTCATTTGGTTTATAAATCCAATCCTAATCATGTGTCAATCAATTCAAGTATGGGTAAATAAAAAAACCTACTATATCATTAGGAATACTTCCTGAAACACACTTCACTCCCCGACACATGTTGAAAGATGCAGTTCATGGTTTTGTTTAACAACCGCATGTCAACCCAGCTCTCTGTTGATTTAAAACTCAAATAATTAAATATTAATACTAAATCATTGTCAATAACCTAAAAGGATTATTTGATATTCAGGATTTACTGAATACAACGAGCAGCAGAATGAAATCAAAGCCCGTGTGTTGCTGAGTATCATCCAAAACAAAAACCACAATAAATGATGAGCATTTGAAACCATGACACAGGATACGTAAACAATGCGAGTACAAAACCATTTTGGTTTTATTATGACATCAAACATCTAAAGACGCGCCACAAATATAATAGAGCTGGTTTCCAAATGTGAATTCATTCAAGAAGGAGACGACATTTTGAATTGATGTTCCAGGTAGTGGAGAATAGAGGATCGAGTTCAGCTCTCACATACATGTTCAGGTGTCCAAATATCTGGGCCATATTTTCAAGATTTTCCCTCCTCTCCTCCCTGCATGCCTTTTCTCAAATCCCCCTCTACCTCCTCCTATCCAATCCCCATATATCCCATGATGCACCTCAAAGCTCCGCCAATATGAGTCATCCTCGCCTGCCTGAAGACATGAGAAGAAAGGAAGAGGAGGACATAAGAGAACAAACAGGCTATCATCATCATTGTGTGTGTTTTTGAAGGGCATCATCTGGTTAGTGTCAAGGCCACGGCAAGGCACGACGCTCATTGACAATATCCCGATGAGGGCTCAACATAAAGGAGTAACACCAAACACAGTCTCCATATGCAACAGTTCAGGCACGGCAAAACATTATTATTATTTTTTAAATAACTCTTCTTTAGCAAGACGGACACCACGTACCTTTTTTAATAACATTCCAAATGTAACGTTAGAAGTTTCTCCACAAATGTATGTGTTCCGTTAAAGGGCCCCTATTATGCTTTTAGGGTTTTCCCTTTCTTGTAGTGTGTTATATCTGTGTGCATGTAAATGGTCTGCTGAGACTAAAATCCCTGTGTTTCTGTCCCACACTCTGTTTCCCCAACGCAATGTTTCAATTATCAAGCCTAGCCAATCAATGCTGACTTGAGACTAACTTCAACTCAATGCAGTCTCCACTTGATTGTGTACGTCTCTACTTGTTTTCACAAATTGAAGGCTTCTCTGATTAATTACCAAGAAGCAAACGTACATTGATGAAGCAAACTCCTGCTGAGTTGAATCAGAAAGATCGCTATTTTCTTTTACTACACGACCTTTAAAACATCTCTTAGTTCTAGTTCTAGTTCATATGTGTCCTTTGCTTGTTTTTCCCTAAAGGTTAATAAGTCTATTATTAGATTTGTTCTAGCATAAGCAACGGCACATGTGATTTCAGGCAATTCATTCAATTGATTACTCTGCAACTCTGTATATAATCAGTTTGCCATTTTTATCTTCTTCCAGCTTCACAAATGTGCTGATTTGCGGTTTTTCATTGTATGTGTTTGTTTGACCATTGACAAAAACAATACATTTGAATCTGTCACTTTTGACACAAATTGTGATGGCACTTTCATATATATATATATATATATATATATATATATATATATATATATATATATATATATATATATATACACACACAAAAAAAGAATCCATTAGATGAATTGATAAAGAAAGTCCTTATTGGTGTCAGCCCTAGTGTGGACATGCAATTGCCAGAAACAATGAAAACTAGTGTATTATAGTGTACATTGAATGACTATAGTTCACAAGAAAGGGAATTGATTGACTTACAAAGACACACCCAAAACTAGACCATGGGTGTTTCTCAATGTCGAGTATGCTTGCTTGGTAGCACATGTCTTCCGAGTCACTTGCTTCAGAAGCGAGGCAAGAATACTTCCTGGCATTGGGAAAACGAAGAGTGGAACAGGCGAGCAAGTGTGCAGGTGTGCGTCATATGAGAGGCCCCGCCTTACATTTTCCGCCACAGATTTGGGGAAATTGGTCCGTGCGCAAAGCATTGTGGGGATTTTAAGACCGCGGAGTCTACACATGTGCAGCCTCGAAATTTCTCCAAACGAAGTACGCCGGGCTCGGTAGATTTCCAAGTATGCTGGACATTGGAACAGTCCTTCGGCGGCACTCGATGGCGTAATATGCTTGAAATAGTGGCTCTGGAGCAGCTTTACTCGACATTGAGAAACACCCCGTGTATCTAACTAAATAAATAAATAGGCAATTACACCTGCAAACCATTGGAGAGCTTTCATTGTCATTTTCATCACTGATACTTAGTAACTGATGGATTGTTTAATAGAAACCTTTGATTTAATGACATCTATGTGTGCTACAAGTGAGCTGTTGATGTGAGAAGCTGCAGGCCCCAGACTTCGCTGGCAACCTTGAAAACCTCAAACCACCATCATGTCTTCAAGGTAAGAAATGCTTTTCACCACCCTGTTCCTGTTACACAGACACACACTCGCACTGGGCCCACATCACAAGACTGCTCAAAGCACCCTGCACGCATCGAGCCACGATGGAAATGTCAACATCTAACTTCTGATCTCAAGTCACGATCCGAGCTTGACTGAGCACGAGCCTCAGATACACACACGGACACACATACAGACACTGTGAACAGTGTTTCCCATGAGGAATGCATTCTAAAGTTAGCAGCAAACAGAACATCAGGTCACATCTGTTCTGTTTTCTGGGATCAGTGGAATCACCCCGATGATCCATGACGTCTAACGTTCCGCCGCACTCGGCAACACACACAGAAGCATCTATCCAACACAAACATATATGAGCACACATGCATCAAAGATTTCTGAGGTCCAGCTGCATACTCACATATTCAGCATGTGCCAAGACATTATTAATTAATACACTTTAGATATTTCATGGCAGAAAAAAGTCCAAAGCAAAGAAGCATTAGTTCATCACTGAATTTCAATCACTGTTATTGTATATCAAATAATGCTGTAAACAGTAGGAGAATCCACAGTGGTTATTAAATCAAGATTATATATTGACTTGCAATAACTTTGACTCGCCAAAATGTTTTTTAATGCTGAAGAATGCATTAACACTTCATCTCTTACAATTGTGGTGTTAATGTGTGGAGATGATCCTGCTGAACATAGCGTGCAAGTATCATCAACTTGTGTTGTGCTTTTTCAAACGCCTTCATTGGACTCCTTTGTTTACTCCTGTAACAGCGTGACATCACTATGTAACACTCGTGTTTGTATTGGCTAGCGAAGTATATTTAGAGGGAGACCTTATGGTGCTCACTTCTGGTTTAGCCTACCAACATCTGTCATCACTGCACCACTCTATTAGCCAACAATAGATCAAACATTATACTTGATAAACATCATGTTAGCATGCTGCTCTTAGCATTTAGCTGAAAGCATCTCTGTGCTCCAGTACAGTAGAGCCTGTGAGCCTCGAGCGTGGCTGTTGTCTGAGATCAAAAGGTATCTGGTCACACAGAGGTAGGTATCGGGGTGTTAAGTGAACAGCTGGTGTGTGGTTACCCCTCTATACGGTGGTCTTGAATTCCTGGCACACAGACAACAGGTGTGTGTTTCCAGCAGGCAGAGTCCTGTATGCAGTGTGATGCAGAGGGCTGGGAATAGGCTGGTGGAGGGCAGAGTCAAGGACGACTTGCCTCCTAACTGATGTCTCCTAAACACACTCTCCTCCTCCCCATTTCCCTCATCCCTCTGCCCAAATCCGCTCAACTCCCTCTCTGGCTTTTTATCTCCTTATTTCTCTTTGGGCTGAATATCTCAGAAAATAATATTCAGTTTTATCTTATATTCTACTATTTGTTTTTGTATGTCAACAACACATGAAAACCATTACAAATGCAGGTTGTTTTGTAGCCTCAGCCTGTGTTATAGCTGTGGGCTGCTTTCATATCATGCTGTTTTGTGTGCTATGTCAAATGAATGTGTTTGGATTCAGTGTCAGATAGCTCAGTGATCCATGCAGTGTTGGCTGCCCGGTCACAAAGGTACCGTCGGAAAACAACAGCAATCTCCTGCACACTTTCCCCTTCTGCCACCTGCTGCCAGCCGACTTGCCAAATGACCTCACTTTAAAAATAATTTGAGTATAGCGGCCTCTCTCGCATCAAAGCTACTGTACGTCTGCCACCGTTAGTCTATCAGACCTGTCGTATGCCTGTAGGAGGCAGCTCAGGAGTACGTGCTCCAAACAAACTAACAACAACATCTCTAATCGTCACACTATGTTCAGCCAGGTGTGGTGAATCATCTGAGCAGCCAGCCAATCACATTAGAGGATCTGAGTGAGAGTATCTTACATCATCAGCCATCACTGGGACAAAGCTGAGGCTCACTTGGGCTCTACGACACCGGCAGACTGATTAAGCTGCTATTTTTGACTGATGGACCATGTGTGTGTGAGTCTGAGTGTGTGTGTGTGTGAGTCTGAGTGTGTGTGTGTGTGAGTCTGAGTGTGTGTGTGTGTGCATGTTCCTTAGTAAGTAGAGCCAATTAAGGACTTCCAGGGATCTCTAAATAGTAGAATGCGTAGTTTGGCAGCGAGTTGCATCTGTGTCAAGTTGAAAGGGTACTGATGAATGACACAACATTCTGATTTCTAGGAGATGTTGACATCCTGATAGTTTAGTTTAAAATAAAAAGGTGAGGTCATTACTGAATTGCAAATCACTGTCTGGTATTTCAGAACATTTTAAGACCACTACAGGATTGTTAAAACATTTTTTGTATTTACGCTTTTAGAATACATAAATATATTCTTTTTGCAAAAATAAATTCTACTACGACCAATTTGACCAAACAACGCATTTAGCAGAGAAGCTTTTTTATATATTTCATTGGATTCAATACACCACATGAACTTACTTTATCTTGGTAACACTTTGCAATAATCAGTCACAAACCCTGGCTGTCTTTTGGTGTTGAGGATATGAATATTCTCTAAGGTTAATAATAACATCCGAGTCCGAAAGTGGGCCATTTCTTCACTTATCTTAATTATGTCAAACCCACATTTAAAATGCTTTATCTAGGAATGTTTTTGGCCTTGATCTGACTATTTTAAGCTGCCTTCAAATGATAAGAAATGTTTACCCTCCACACTTGCCAGTGACTCTTCTGGCTACATGTCATGTTTTCCAATTTGTACTTCTTGACTTTGAATCAGGGGGTCACAGGTTCAAACCCCACTGCAGTCAGCATGTCGTTGTGTCCCTGAGACCCTTCGCCCCAAAGTGCTCCTGTGGGGATCGCCCACAGTATTGAGTATGTAAGTCGCTTTGGATAAAAGCGTCTAACAAGTGAAATGTAATGTAATATATCAAATCAATAATAAAACTGCTCAGCACTACTCGGCTCCATCAATCGCAGCAAAGTGGATTGCAAAATGTGTCTCTCACCAACAAAACACTTATTTTACACAGCTGACCAAATGTGCTTACAATCAACAGACACCTGGTCCACCTGCGTGTTTGCTCAGCAGGTCATTATCGGTCAGAGGTCAACCACACTCATATACAGTTACAAACATCTTAAACAATGGTAAAGCAACAAATTAGCCTAAATCATATATATCAACACAGCTGGAAAATAATTGTCCTAATACTGGGAATATTTAATAAGAGATTAAGTTAGGAGGCAAAGTGAATATATTATACGTACAGCGGTTACCTTATTGTGAAATGAGAACAGCCACAGACCTGGTGACAAGTTGTTATAATGGACGTAGCTGTAAAGGTTGTTGTTAAATCAATTAACAGTTATGACAACTCTTGAATCAACATGTTTCTATTATCCTTAACTGCTCTTAGCAAAGAAAAGGAACAAATAAACACTATTTCAGACTGAATAATGAGGTAAAAACTATTATTTTTGAAAGCAGAACAGACCAAAATGTTATTGTTTTAACTTCTTAAAGCAAAGGTTTTAGTAAAGTAATACATTAATAGAACAAATATAATATAACCCTTGATTGCAGCCCTACGTAAATCATACACCTACTGCAAGAAATGACTGTCAACCCAGCTATGCATTTCAACAGATAATACATATAATAATGCAACTGAAAAACTGTCTGGTCTGCAATGTAAAATCAAAGCATTGCAATGTCCCAATTTGACCAATTCAATGTTCCAGATATATCGCAGAATGATTTGAAGGTCAGGTGCAAGAGCCAAGAGATCATCATCGTTCCCATCATAATGTCTTAACTCAGCATCTTTGAGCATGTGTTATTGCTGAGTGGATGCATTAGTGAAGCGTAGCATAACCAGTAAATGATGCTAAATATGGGATGGAGGTAGGTACGGCTGACACACACTCACAAACACACACTATGATGGAAACTCACAAACCCAAAGAAAAGAGGAAGGGAAGAAATAGAGATGTTGGTTTAAGTGTGATGGATGATAAATTAGGTGGTGGAGAAATAGGAAAAAAGGAATGTATGAAGGACAGTCAGGAAGTCGTAAAAGGAAAGTAGGAAGCTGTGAAGGAAGGAAAGACGTGAGGAAGCAAATAAGAGGAACATTAAAGAACAGGGATGCTCCAAAACCAGGCTGTGATAGAAAGGTTATTTTCATTATGGACTATTTTGCGATAGAAATGTTTGGTCTAAAAATGTAAGAAAATAGTGTTCATGTATTGTATTCTTCTGTTTACAGCATAACAAAGCAAGACATCTCAACATTTGAGAGGCAGCATGTTCTGCCATCTTTGCAGGAAAAACTTCTTAAACAATAAATCGATCATCAAAATAGTTGGCATTTTTTTTGTAGAGCGACTAATCGTGGCGAGATGAAAGGAAGTGAATGAATGGAAATCATGATGATGGAGGATGTGCTGCAGGGAGTACAAGTGAGAAAGGAGTTATGAAGGAAATGAGGACCAATGAAGTACAGAGGAAGCAATTAAACAAAGTATGAGATACTGATCAACACAAGGAGGCAGGGAAGGAGCGGAGAAAGTAGTGCAGGGAAAGGGATCCGGCTCATTTTCCGTATCATGCAGCGCTGTGGGAGAGACACCCCAAACACATCTGTCTTTCTACAGAAATCACAAACTACAACTGGGAAAAACACAAAAACGCACACGCACAGCTGCGGCTTATGTCCCCTGACACAAATCAACAGCTGCTGAGTTACACACAGATACACATGCACACACACACCGTTCTAGAAGAACAAACTGTCCTATCAACAATCGTCTGAGAGAGACAACGTGAACATCAGTCAGAACAACGACTAAGACCACACCGCTAACCACCGACTGCGGCGTTACCGCAACAACTAAGACTTTCATGTCAGCAACACACACTCAAGTTAAGTTTTGTGTTTCGTGGACAAACTGTGGTATTGGTATGTGATTACAACTCATTTTGTAATTTGCAAAAAAATGTAAATAACGGAACATCTCCATAAAATGCAGTCCAGCGTAACATACCTGAATAATAAACGTGTAGTTACATTAAACGAACACAAGTCCATTCAGATACATTTCCCGTGCAAACTGCTATTTGCCTGCCGTGCTCAGATTATGAACTAATTATGAATATCTCTAAATAAACACAAAATAAATAAAATAGACTAAACAGTGGTATGACATATCAAGAGTTACACCACAATCACTTCTGTAATCTGTAAGGCCAAGTGTAACCTTAAGGCAGGACCATTTTGCAGAATTTCTCCTGATGATGTAAAGAAAGGTCTGTGTGTCTGATGTGTGAATTCATTGGTAATTGTTGATCATTCACACAGTCTTCTTTTAAACAATTTAAAAACTCACTGCAGTCGTTACTTCAATTGGAAAATATTTGCCCTTTAAGTAATTCACTCATCTGAAATTACATACGTGTGTTTTTTATAAACATCATTTGCTCAAATACCATTTATCACATCTTTGGGACCAAAAAGGCAGGCTGAAGCCCAAAGTCTGCACGCTCCTGTATCTGTCTTTCTCCATTAGAAACAAAAGGCAAAGAAAAGATTAGACTAAATGGAGCACTCAAGGTCTTGGGTAGAAGTACGCCAGAGTTTGGTTGATTGCCTAAATATGGCTAAATGATCAGATTATAATCTCAAATCTAAATTATACTTCATCAAACTGACAGCACAGTACACACATATCTTTCAGGTACAGTACAGGTACTCCATTTAGACATTTAATAAACATTCCTCCAAATTGATATAATTGGTTTGAATATATATAAAAAAAGAGAATAAGCACAAAATGGGGCTTATGTTTTTCATGTAATAAATCTGTAGCAACCAAATAGATTTGGGGGGAAAACATATTGTGCCACATAGACAATCTTTTCAAATGTTTTACATTCAAATACATTTTGTGTATGACTTTCTTACATTAGCCCATCCCCAACTCAATAAAAAAACATGTATACACTACAGGGAGCTTAGATGTTCAACTATTCATTTTAAGAAGAGGAAAGGAAGACGATACGTTAGTCAGGTCTTTAATATAGTTTTTCCTTTTGGATCTTCAAAGAATAACTCAATTTAAGCATTATAAATATCTAAAGAAATATTCCATACTATTTGTAACTAAGAAAACTATATTTTATAGACATTTCCCTTTATTAAAATTCCAAACTTTTAGGTATGGAGATCTGGACACATGCCCTTGAAATCCACTTAGTTGACAATAACCAGGCAAGGAAGTGTCCCCTCAAATGTTGACATTAATACATTGAAACAGTCTTCATCAATCACATGTGAAGCCAGTATTACATAGAAAAGACTGGTTGTTTTTTTCAGCATGATATTCAGCATTAGACATAGGTAAAAAAGCATCACATCCTCGAGTCACTATGGTTGATATGACAGGAGGTACCTAAATGGTGGATGTCGGTCTATTTATTTACTAACACTATGGTCGTTTGTAGAGCAGAATGATAAAACAGTTCTGTATCAGTTGTATGATAACATATAGCAGCGTGTGCATCATCGCAACACAGTGCAACAGAAACAAATAAACCTAGTACAAATGAAACCTTCACTACACCACGACATACAGTAACAACAACCTAGTTACTACTGCAAATATGTTTGTCACAATACATTACAGCAGACAGTCCATCTAGAAACCTCCTCCATTAATTATATTTCCACCAAGCTAGCTTTAAGCTAATTAAACTTTTAGATACCTACCTTTTCTTCTTGAATACAACACCAGCCCAGCTCCCAGTTTAAACCTGATAATAGCCAGCGTTAACTATTAGCAGCGTGGCTATCTGCCACATATTACACGTTTATAGACCCCTGGGTACCATATTAGTTAGCGTTAGCTGTCAGACTGGCCAGCAGCTTCTTGACCTTAGCCTGACAACACGCTAGCTAGGCTAAGTCAGCAAAAATAGCTTTAAACAGTTTACATTGCGAATAAAACTTAACACCGCTTCGTGACATCTCGATCTAAAATTCTCCTTCAACCGCCGCTCGGTGTCCCGGTCACTGATGGAAAACACTGACGTTAGTTTTGCCGTTTAAGTATCCTTGCATGCTAACGCTAGCTAAAGAGTTAGCATAACGGTTTGACGTTACGCAGTGTCTCCGGATAGAGGCAGCGAGCTGTCACAATAACAACATACCTTCAGGGTTGCCCGGTACTGGGGCTGAATTCAAGGAGGTCACGGTGGCTGTGCTTCAAAAGACCGGAGAGGCTCACGGATGTCGGTCCCCAGTATCCTAAATCATTAACGGCAGAAAAAACCATCCAGCAGGCTAACGTCATTACAGTGAAGCTAACGCAGCCTGTTTGGCTTTTACAGTTCATTTCCACGACTGCGACGGGTTGGCGCCCCCTACCGCCTGTCACTGGAACTGCCTCCTCCTCTTCTACTTGTTTGATTGGATTTATTGATGTGGCGGACTCTTTTACTTAAGTATTGTCCACCACTGGAAATATTGTCTTGTAGATTAGGGCAGTGGTTCCCAAACTTTTGAGGAACCCCTTTTCTAACCTAAGTTAAACTGACGACCTCTGACTCCTGTAAGTGGCATATTGTATGCATAATTCATACTATATTCAATGCTTAACTATAATCAATTGACATAAACACATAGATCATCATTATTTTTGTATCATTATTCAAATTAGTATTATAAGCACTATTGCTTCTGGCTGATGGATCATACTTAATTCTTACTGCAACACTACTGTATTATACCTCTTCTATATATGCACTCACATTGATTGGTGTTTTTAATGTAAAAAAAAGGGGGAGGAATATCATATGGGTAAAAACATTTCATATTATGTTTTCCCTCATTGATAAACGTGTGTATCTGATAAAGTGGCCTCTGAATGCAAGTAAAGGTTGCCTTCACTGGCCTTTTTGAAAAGGCACATACAGTGCAGTGGGATACTGTGTGTAATGTCAATTCATAGTCCCTATTATGTCAGACAGAATTATTTAGGTATATTAACTGCCGTGTCATAAACATAGTAATTGTAAGCCTTAGTAAACGTTAGTAATCGCTTTATTTTCGTTCTTGATTATATCGTTTCAAAATAAATTCCCAGTCACACTAAACGCAACTACGTCCAACGTAAACATCCAAATGAGACGTTTGATTGGCCGTCAATTTTACAGTTAAATTGATTTAGCCAATCAGTGAAGCCGTTATTGGTCGTTGTCTGTAACCAACGTACACAATTTAACAACCTGGAACTGTGGTGTGACTGGACTGACAGGGTGGACAGTCCAGAGCTGGACATAAGCCCTATTATTACATTAATAATCAAATATGTGTTAACCGACTGTTCCTTATGTCATAACGGTTTCGGTAAAAACACATTTCTGCCGGCATGAATCTCGGGTGAGTACCCTTTCCTCACGTTAGTGGGAGCTACTAGCTAGCAATGCTAACACACTGGCCGTGTGTGTCGCAGTGAAATGCACTTGGATTATTTTATAGCTTGCGACCAAACTGTGAAGAAAGAAAGCTCTTGTAGTAACACACGCAATATTAGTTCTACGTGCACATTGCAGATAATATAAAGGAGCTGTGGTTAAGACTTTAACCCACACAGCATTAGCTGTTTGATGTTATTAGTCAATAAAGGTGATGGCAATAATCTCTCAAACAATAATGTGCTTCTGTCCATGCAAAGAAGATAGAAAATGACAAGGCACACTTTTTAGCATTGCATTGACTCAGGGTAAAGGTTAAAGAAAAACAAGATAAATACAAACACATAATGCAGGCATAGGATATGTCATTAATGAGTAACAAGTGTGATTTGGAGTTCCTGTGTGAATAAAGCAGCATGTTTCCAAGCAAAGCAATGTACAGTTAGTGAATACCACGAAATGCAGTTTAGCATCTTGCCATCATTTAAATAGCAGAGCAGAGCAGAGTGATGTACACACTACACAGTATATGAAGACTAGAATGATAAATAAAATATTCAACATTATGATAAATGTGAGCCTGCTACGCATGTACATTATAAACAGTATTAAATGAATATGCTATGCTATGATATGATATACAGTATGGACATGTACAGAAGTTACGCTGGGCAGTGCAGGTGTAAATATAACATTAATCCAGGTGTTAATAATAAATACTCTTTGTAGGACTAAAAATACAAAAAAAACGGAATAGTTTATTGATTAATTAATACATTCATTAATAAAGGGGGAAGTCCAGTTATACACAATGTTTTGGTATATCTGATGTAGGTCATTTAGACGGAACAACTTAAATAAATAAAAGTATGTGACGATGTAGTTACTGCTGGGTTCAGCACTAACTCAGCACTCATTTACGGAGATGCCTGTTCAGTTTAGACATGAGTTTCCAAAAGAGGAAATGATGTTTGCAGTGAGAGAGCATTAAAACACAAGACCTTAACAACACTAGCCACTTGAAAACATGAGGACATATTATACTTATTTTCAGGTTCATATTTGTATGTAGTGTCTCTACTGTGACATGTCTCCATGCTTTAATGTTCAAAAAGCTCTTTATTCTTCTCATACTGCCTGTGCTGCAGCACCTCTTTTCACCCTCTGTCTGAAACCAGAGCCCAGTCTGCTCTGATTGGTTAGTTGGCTTGCTTTGTTGTGATTGGTCAAACACTTAGGGATGTTATCAGAAATGTCCATAGCATTTCACGTACAATGTTGGGAGCGTTAGCCAATGTTACATAGTGATGTCATCATGTTACAGAATGAAACAGAGTTAATTTAATTGGGCCTTCACATATTGTCAAATTCTTTGTGTGCTAAATAATTCTATGTAATAGTATTTCTCTTTTTGTGTGAACAGAGACGGCCTGCTGTTTGAACTTGAAAATGGAAAACCCAAGTTGATTTTACTCAGTCATGGTGAGAGCTTGCTTTCTTTCTTCTCTTTCTTTTAGTGCAATTTTGCAGAAATGTAATACATGTAACAAAAGGCATTAATTTGTGAAATTGTCCTTTGATAGGATTAGCACGTTTGCACATGTGTACAGTATGTTGTGTAATATCCACAGCTGCTCACTGTCACGTCTTTCTTCCGTTGCAGGCGCTGAGAAGAATCCAGCAAAGGTAGTGAATCCTCCTTTACCAATGTGCACCTTGAGTCTGCTCTGAGTGGTTAGCTGGCCGCCCCTCGGCAACTCACATACAATGTATTGGAGCGCTAGCCAATAGAAGCACGAGTGTTACAAAGTAATGTCACTATGTTACGGAAGTAAACACAGGATTCCAATCGAGGCGTTTCAGGCAGGAGAACTACAGGAAAGGGAAAACCCCAAAAAGCATAATACGGCCTCTTTAATATTTGACATGAAACATTAAATCGTCTTGTTTATTTGCCGTCTCCTGCCGCCTCACACCTGACAGGAGCAAACTAAGCATCAAATGATCAGGATCAAAACATAAAATCAAAGTTAATAGGAACAGCTGGTAGAATAAAATATGTAACAATTGATATCTATTGGTATGCTTATAGGAAATGTAAACTTATCTTTTATAGTTTTGTCTAATATGATTTTATTTACCTGTATTCCAGCAGCTGTCTTTCAAACCCAGAGCGGCTAACATCCTGAACTCCAGGCAGCCGTCCTGTGTTGAGGAGGCGCAGGGGGGGGAGCGTCCAGCCCGGCAGCAGCTGGGGAGGCGTAGAGAAACCAAGAGCAAAGCAGGAGGAGCAGCCGCCTCCTTCACCTCCAACACCACCACCGGAGGGAGGAGCTCCACACTTTCCTCATCCAAGACACATGAATATCTCAAAGGGGGCAACGTCAAGGTTGTTGCCAAGGTAATAACAATAAAATAGTACTTATTTTATTTAAAGAGCACTTTTTCAAAATCCTTGCAACAAAGTGCTTCACAAAGACAGGAAAATAAGACAAACAAGTCTGAAATCATCAGGTTTGGAAGACAATAGATGAAAAACAATGTAGTGTTGAAAAAGGCAAGAATAGTAAAACAATTTATTTAAGAGATAAAGCGAATATTATATCAATATTGTGATGTGAGATTAGATATGGTCTTAGATTTTGAGTATCGTATGACATAATTATTTCCTGGCTTTATAGGCTGCATTACATTAAAGTGATGCCATTTTCCTACTTTTATTATTGAGACCCGAAGACTATATATCCACGTTTAAGATATTTATTTAGCAAAAACAAATCATATATCATGTGTAAAGATTTTATAATAAGCACCAATAGTCAACATTACAATATTGTTGGTATACCAATATTGAGGTATTTGGTCCAACATATTGGAAAACAAATTGATTCTCTCCATATCGCCCTTTCAGAGCCTTAGTCAAGTCAAAATCTATTCTATTGGGAGACAGTAAACCAAACGCTTATAAAAGAAGTGATATGATCACGTCCCTTGGGTCTGTTTTAGTTACATTTTAGTGTCTGTGTGTGTGTGTGTGTGTGTGTGTGTGTGTGGTGTGTGTGGTGTGTGTGTGTGTGTGTGTGTGTGTGTGTGTGTGTGTGTGTGTGTGTGTGTGTGTGTGTGTGTGTGTGTGTGTGTGTGTGTGTGTGTGTTGTGTGTGTGTGTGTGTGTGTGTGTGTGTGTGTGTGTGTGTGTGTGTGTGTGTGTGTGTGTGTGTGTGTGTGTGTGTGTGTGTGTGTGTGTGTGTGTGTGTGTGTGTGTGTGTGTGTGTGTGTGTGTGTGTGTGTGTGTGTGTGTGTGCGCATGTGTGTGTGTGTGTGCGCGCATGTGTGTGTGTATGAAGGTGAAGTCAGACAGACATAAGCACAGCACGACCGTTGGCTCCCTGAGAACCAATGGGAAAACAGCTCAGCCTCAGAGCAGTGGAACACAGGCCGGTGGGAAGGTAGGACTGAAGGACTCGCAGGCCGGTGGACACGCAGGACTGAAGGACAGTGTGGTGTGTCTGACCAGCGAGCAGCTACAGCACATCCTCCACAGCGTCCACACCTCCAACCAGAGCCAACACACACCAGAGGATCCCACGCGCCAGGGTAGGAGTAGTGATGCTAGAATTAAAGTGATAGCAGAGATTAGTAATGATAGTATCAAAGCAAAGTTTAACCCCAAAATCAGAATTAAAAGTGTTTTAATTAGGCCTCACCATTTCAACTCCATTCATGTATATTCATATGTATTATCCTGACAACCTCACCAGTTTTACAATGTTTTTAAGTCTCTTTTAAACTCTAGTTTGGTTTTACTGTTTGTTTCAGTCTCAGTGTTTCCAGCAGCACCAAAAAACAAACAGGCATGTTTTTGTAAAGAAAGCTAGTGGAGAAAGTAGAAAACCAATAGCTAGTTCTGGTTATACTGTTTGGAGTTGGTACAAATCTTGAACGTTTGGAAATTGCAAATTGTTTCAGTTTTCAATATAAGGAATATGCTTGAATTTCAAAAATACTACTGATAATATTCTTCTTATCTGTTGAGCTATTTATCAATCTAGATCAGTGCTTCTCAAAGTGTGGTCCGCGGACCACTGGTGGTCCGTGAGCGCCCCCTAGTGGTCCGTGAGTATATTGGTAAAATGTCACATTTTAAATAAATAAATACATTTCAGTTTTCCGCACTCTCGCGGGAATATCTTCGCAATGGAGCGAGCTTAAGTTTCACTTTCGATTGCATGATATAGCCCAGCGCAACACCTTCATCACACATGTTGGCACTTGTTTGTACCATTTTTAGGCGATTTATAATCTGTTCTAGAAAAACGATGTGTTTTTTGATATTTGTGGAGTTAGGTGGTCCGCGAGTGTTTTTTTATTGGTTAAGTGGTCCTTGGTATGAAAAAGTTTGAGAAACACTGATCTAGATGTCTTGCTGGGATTTGCAGACTGTTGGAAATAATGGAACTAGATGGCACTCAAGCTTATGGTGTCAAAGCACCAAAGAAACTCAACAGGAATCATGACCTGTTTACGAGTAGCCGTTTCAAGTAGGAACTACTTTCTTTCAACCAAACGACCACTTGTCCTTGAGTAAATGCAACATTTTGGATAAACCGGGTAATTATTTCTGGAAATCACATTGCTGTTCAGTGTTTCAAAAGTAGTGCTTGGTGTACCACAAGCCAAGTGCCACCTTTTCCATTTATTTATAAGAGAAAGCAGACATCTACACGATAGTTTTCCCTCCAAAACAATCTATGTATAGCACTTCAGTTGAGAGGTACACATATGTAACCTTACATTTTTTGGGGGGGAACTATCCCTTTAACAGACTCCAAAACTGGATCCTTAATAAATGGAGGACGGGGAAGTGGAGAGATGAAGGAGGAAGACAGAGGAGGAGGAACAGATAATACTGCAACATCTCAGGATAAAGACAACAGGTGAGCAGCCGACATCAACAAGATTTGACATGAAACGATTTTTGATTTCTCTTGAGCGTACAAACATTAAAAGGATTATTTAAAGATACATGCAGTTAAGACACTATTTTGTAAAAGAGATAAGGCTAAATGCAGATGAATCTTTAGATACTGTAACTGGGGTGATTGTGGATGCGTATCAGCAGAAGGGGTCTCGGATCATCTCTGCTTTCTACCAGGCTTTGGGGGGAAACAGGGGGGAATCGACTATCTACATAAAAGCAAAATGGGAAGCAGAGTTACAAATAAAAATTTCAGAGGAAGAATGGTTTCAAATGTTCGAGACGCAATTTACATCCACAAACTCATTAGTATGGAGGGAATTCTGCTGGAAGAACCTGACTCGCTTTTTCATAACACCCAAAATAAAGAGCAGGCAACTTGGTGTACAGCAACAGTGTTGGAGGTTGTGGGAACATGGAGGCTGGCTGACCACTCGCACATTTTCTGGAACTGTACAAAGATAAGGTCATATTGGGAGAAGGTTAATGCAGATGTCAAAATTATTTTGGGTTATGGAATCCTAAATACCTGCCCGGTGATGTATCTTGGGAACATTAAGGATGTTGTGATGGGAGGCGATCTATATTTGATTAAGGTTTTACTTGCAGCGAGTAAGAAAGCTATAACCAGAAATTGGCTAAATGTGAACGCTCCAACTCAGGAGCAGTGGCTGGAAATTGTTCAAGATATTTCTGTCATAGAAAAGTTGACATATGTTTTGAGAATCCAAGAGAATGCATTCAATAGGAAATGGGAAAAGTGGAATATTTACATGGTTGACACCAATGAGTAAGTGAATGACTAATTCAATCTTGTACGGTATGTGTGAATATTGAAGGTCTTCAGACAACTAGTATTTATTGTGCTTTATTTTACAACTGATTTGTGTGTATTATGTTTTGTTGTTCTGTTATTATTGTTGTGAAAACTCAATAAAAACATAAGTATAAAAAAAAAAAGGATTATTTGAATATATTTATAATTTAATAGTTTGCTATTTAGAAAATGTACAGTCATTTACATATTTGTAGGTGTAGATCCAAACTCTAGAAGTGCATGTCAGCCTCAGTATTCTCCAATGAATGTGTAGAAATCTGTGTTTGTAAAGTAGTGGTTATAAACAGAACTGCTGTTCAGGTTATCTGGATGTCCGTTCAGCTGGCTGGAAGAGCGACAGACCCTCAGCAGAGCAACCAACGACGCCAAGAAGGCTCAGTGGAGGAGAGAACTAGGTACACACACACACACACACACACACACACACACACACACACACACACACACACACACACACACACACACACACACACAAACACACACCGTGTAATGCATATATATGAATTATACTGTCAACCCTACAGAGAAGTATCACCAACTTTACCAATTGTTTAAGTTTTTTTGCATCCTAGTTTTGGTTTTATGAAACATTAGTTTTTCCAGTTGCTCCCAAAAACAGAAAGAGGTAGAGATTATCTGATGGAAGAATTTGAACACTTAGTAGCTAAAGTTACTTCTTTTTTTTCAAGTTAAACCGTTTTTGGCTTTTTGTGCAAAATCTAGCTACATTTGACAGTTTATTTAAAAGAGTGAATTTGAATATACTGAATTTGAAACTTGTTTGATTTTTTAACATATACTTGTGTGTCGTATTTGTGTATTAGATGAGCAAGTGGCTCTAAAGCAGCAGCAGAGTTCAGCTCCTGGCAGACTTCAGGTACGGCATGAAAATGTTTTTATCTTTTGAGTTAAACTTTATTGGTTATTTTTCGTTATTGTGGAAAAAGTGAATAAGCTAATACGTTTCGTCCATTTAATTATTCAGACAAAATGAAGTACAAAGTACAAGTTATTTTCATGGCCTGGCACTTGGCCATAACAAAGAACGTGGAAAGGACACAATATAAGGAAAGATATTTATTATAACAAACTCAACTTAACAAAAGAGCTACCACAATGGGAATTGTTAGTCAGTAAGATCAGTAGTGTAGGTGTGGGTGTGTGAACATGGTGTGGTGCAAGGTGTTGAATGCCAAACTAAGATGAAGGTAAACCAAAGCATAAATAAGGTAGCTGCTCTCCAAACAAATCCTCCAACAGAGAGAGCGGGCAAGACTCTGGCTCGGGCCTTTCACTCCTCAGCTACTGGCGGCCAGGTGCCCTCAATCAGTGCTGATAGGGACGAAGGGAGATCGTTAAAGGGCCACACACAACAGGGAAGAGTAAAGCCGGGGTTGTCACAGTAACATAAGTTGAACGCTAAAAAATATATATCTAAAAATGACCTTAAGAATAAAAAAGAATTGTGGACACTGTCCAGGACTGATATCCCCTATTAAATACCAAATGTCTTACTTAGAAAGACAAAAAAGAAAACAAAGCTAAGTTATTGAAGTTTTAAGACTTTAGTAATCTTTTTTTTTTTCCTATGAAACTTAATTTTGTGTGTGTTTCAGGCAGAGGACGACACAGAGAGTGTGTATTCAGTTCAGAGCTCCATCAGCCACAGAGATCAGCCTGCAGCCATCAGATCCAGCCTTAGGCTCGGGGTACAACTGCATATGCTTACGTATACAAATAATTTTACAATATATTGAGTATTAGTGTGTTTTTCATTAAACTTAAATAAAGTACAATTATCTTTTTTTCTCCTGACTTGTCTCTGTAGGAGGTCACCCCGATGGAGGAGGTGCTGTGTGTGGAGAGGAGGGAGGAGCAGAGGAGGCGCTGGTTGGAGGAGCTGGACCGACAGAGGGAGGAGACGAGTGAACGCAGGAGACGAGAGAAACTGCTGCAGAGCCAGGTACAGGAGAGACGGTAGAAACGCGGACAATGCATGTAATAAAATACTGCCTGTGTCTGCTCTGTGGTTCAAATCATCAACACACTTTTTTTGCGTTATTTCTTGGCCCATGCTACACCCCTCCACCAAGTTTCATGGAAATGAGCCAATATATTTCCATTATCCTGCAGAGAAAAAACCAAAACAAACCAAAAACATGTCCTCATCAGGTATAGAAGAGACACACTAGAAATCAGGTGCACCTGAATACAATATGATATTCTTAATCTCTTGATGAGAAAATTGGTTTTGGACTTTGTCCTGCAATTCAACAGAATATTAAATTAAATATAGTAAAAGAAAACATATTAACATGTGGCTTACAAGCAGTAGAGACACATTCAAAGCTAGAGTTGGATAAAGACACAGCAGACACCAGGCTTTCTACAGTAGAGTAAATGTTTCCCTTTGTTTCATGTTCCTTACTTTATTTGTGACTCTGCAGACGGAGGATCACGAGCTCTGGGCCGCACACTTTGACTCTCTGCAGAGACGGCCTCCTGTGCAGACGGCTGCTCCTTCAGCTCCACCTGCAACCCCGTCCCGTCTCTCTGAGCAGGGGGAGTGGGACCCCTCCTCTAGCCTGTCTCTGGTCTGGGAGGCTGCCAGCAGCTGTGGAGCGGAAAGTGTTGTAGGGGCCAGCATAGATACAACCAGCGGGTACCCGGGCAGAGCCAGGTAGGAGGGGGGGGACAGATGATATGGGCCGATTAGTGTAACAGCTATGGAAACATTTATATTTAAGGGTATATCTGATTTCTGATTTTCTGAATGATGATTGCCAGTTGGTAAGGGTTCCTCCTGCAAAAGTATACAGTTGTTTTTTTGTTTTTTTTTACTTTGTTTATTGGGTTTCTTCAACAGCATACAGTTATTCTATCAGAGCATGTATCAAAAGTAGGTAAACAAATCTTCATATAGAAAAATAGGTAGAGTAACAATGTAAATACTGCTTAACACCAGGGCAAACTAAATCCCACACAGACAAAAGACAAACAGATAGAGAAACAGACAAACAAAAAATAAACAAATAAAAAAACTAGTCAGCTAAAACAAAAATGTCAATAATAAACAATAAATGTCAGTACGGCAGCACCTCCTCCCCGCGACAACCCTTCCAGTGTTGGGACCTCTCCAAAATGCAAAAGTTTATTCAGGAATGATTGGGAACTTTATCCTCTTAACACATTTGAAAAAAGGGCCCCATATGTTCCCATATGTATTTGAGGAGCCACCCAGAGAAAATCTAATCCTTTCCATCTTCAGGAAAAAAAGGATGTCTCTTATCCAGTGAGTAGGAAATGGAGGTACAGTATACTATCTTTCCATTTAATCAATATCAACCTTCTAGCCATTAGGGTGGTGAAAGCTATCACGTCCCTCTTGGACTTAGGGGTTAGGGACTTAGGGACTTAGGGAGGGTGGAGAGGGGGAGACCCCAAACAATGCAGTAAAAGCCTTCGGTGCCACTGGGGCCCCAATTAGCCCGATTGTCGACATCTATCATAGGCTGGTGATACACTGTCATAGATCCTAGCCAAACGGGCCTTAGTATAATAAATACAGTGTAGTAGTTTACATTGAATAAGACCATGTCTTGCACAAATTGAAGATTTGTGTACACGTCCTAGAATCTCCTCCCACACCTCATCCGGTATTGGTTCACCCAAATCCTCCTCCCAAGCGGTTTTTATAGAGTTTAATGACTCTGGCTGCAACAGATACATTTGGTTGTATATATTGGAAATTGAGCCTTTCAAAGTTGGAAATGGTGTCAAGAAGACATCCAAAGTGGAATCATTAGGTAGATTGGGAAACATAGGAAACGTGCTATGAGCAAAGCTACGAACCTGCAAGTATCTGAACAAATGTTGTTTGGGAAGAGAAAACTTGTCTGCAAATTGCTGAAAGGATGCAGAAACCATATCAATATACAAATCCTTAAAAGTATTGATACCAAGATTGGACCATCTTAAGAAAACACTATCTGCCAGGGAAGGAGGAAAGACATGATTTGCAGCCAATGGGGCAGAAGCAAAAAGTGATTGTAAAAACTGCTTAAATTGGACCCAAATACTGAACGAGGTTTTAACAATCACATTCTTAGTATACGGAGAAGTGGAAGAATGAATAGGAGAGTGTACTAGAGCCTTCAAAGAAACAGGTTTGGTAGAGTTTGCCTCTATAACCAGCCACGTCAAAGGAGGATCGAGGGCCTCATATTGAAGCCAATATTTAAGAATCCTAATATTGGCAGCCCAATAATAAAACCTGATGTTTGGTAAAGACAACCCTCCAAGTGAGCTAGGCCTCTGCAGATATTGTTTGCGCATCCTAGGAACCTTCTTATTCCAGAAAAACTCCAAAACCAAGCTATCCACTTTATGATAGAAGGTCTGAGGGAGAAAAAGTGGTATGTATTGGAATAAGTATGAGAGCCGGGGAAGAATGTTAATTTTAATGGAATTGACTCTTGCAACTAAAGATAAATTGAGTACCGACCAGCGTTCCCAATCCTCTCGTATTCTGGTCAACAAGGGAGCCTTGTAAAGATCCTCAAGCACATGTGTAATGTTGGTAGGTACGTAAAGCTATGTTGGGCCACTCTAAGGGAAAGTTGTGCAAAGGATCCTTCTTAGCAGTTGTATTAATAGGAAATATCTCACTTTTGTTCAAATTCAATTTGTACCCAGAGATTTGACCAAATGATTGAAGAGTGGTAAGGGCAGCAGGGACAGAAACGGGCAAGTTGGAAACATACAACAGTAGGTCGTCGGCATAAAGGGAAACCCTCAACTCTATACCACTTCTAAGTATACCTGTAATATGGGGGTTGGATGGAAGAAGTGCTATTGAAAGGGGCTCAATAGTGATCGCAAATAACAATGGACTCAAAGGACAACCCTGTCTAGTAGAGCGATAAAGACGAAAGTATTCGGATTGAGGACTATTTGTCCTGACAGAGGCTCGTGGAGAGGAGTACAACAGCTTAACCCAAGAAATAAGATTTTTCCCGAAGCCAAACTTCTCTAAAGTATATAAAAGGTATATTTTTATACCACTCCACTCTATCAAACGCCTTCTCCGCATCTAAAGATATTAAAGCCTCCTGAAAATTAGAGGTGGAGACATTATAGATTGTATTGAACAGACGTCTAAGGTTCGAAAAGCTGTGCCTGTTACGAATAAACCCTGTCTGGTCTGGAGAAATTATAGATGGGAGAATGGATTCCAGGCGTAACATCAATAGCTTCGATAACAAATTAAAGTCAACATTCAGCAAACTTATTGGGCGGTAGGAAGAGCAAGCTACAGGATCCTTGCCTTTTTTCAAGGGGAGAGAGATAGAGGCTTGAGTAAGAGTCTGAGGGAGGCAACCAGAGAGAAATGATTCGTTAAACATGTCCAATAATAAGAGGGCTAATTTACGCCAAAATGTTTTATAGAACTTCGAAAGATAACCATCTCGTCCTGGACATTTTCCACCTTGAATATTCTTTTGAATATGTGGCCCTTCAGCTGAAATGCTCCTCTCGAGCTTTGTTCCTAAATATCTATAGACCACCCAAATACTGTGCAAGCTTTTTTGATGACTTTACTGAACTGCTGTCTATAGTGTGTATTGACTTTGACCGTCTAGTCATTGTTGGGGATTTTAACATCCATGTTGACAACCCCCAGGACAGAGGGGCTAAAGAACTGTTTTGTGTTCTTGATAACTATGGACTGACTCAGCATGTGACGGAGCCCACGCACAATAAGGGGCACACTCTGGACTTAATTATCTCAAAGGGTCTGAATATCTCTAAGGTTGTGGTGACTGATGTTGCACTCTCTGATCATTCCTGTGTTTTCTTTGAGAGCTCTATTTCTGTTCACAAAAATGTTCAAAAAGAGGTAACCACAAAGCGATATTTAACTGAAAATACTAGGGAAATGTTTACTCAGAATTTTTCTTCCACACTTGCCCCTGCTAACATCTCAGTAAATGAGCTAGTAGATCATTTTAATTCAAAAATGTAAAATGTTATAGATGCCATTGCTCCAACTAAGGTAAAGGAAGTGACTGGGAAGAAAATATCTCCATGGAGAAAGGCCATGACCGTGAGAACATAGAAAAAAGAGTGTCGAAAAGCTGAACGCAGGAGGCGAAAAACAAATCTCCAGGTTCACTTTGAAATCCATAAAGAGAGACTTGGCCTTTATAATTTGGAATTGAAATTTGCCCGACAGTCTTTCTTCTCTGATATCATTGCCAAAAACAAAAACAACGCACGTGCCTTGTTTGCTACCGTCGACAGACTATCTAACCCCCCAGTGTCAGTAGCCTCTGAATTTCTATCCACCAGGGCGTGCAATAAATTTGCCTCCTTCTTCATTGACAAAATTCAGAAAATCAGACAAGCAGTCAGTGCCTCTGCATCAGGTACAGCAAACGTTTTGTCTCTGTGTCCACTTAAAATCAATTCAAACACCATGACACAATTCCATCAGATTAATGATAAAAACCTAGAGGACATTATACAACTTCTGAAATCCTCCTCCTGCTGCCTTGATATTATTTCATCCATCCATCCATCTTCTCCCGCTTATCCGTGGTCGGGTCGCAGGGGTAGCAGTTCCAGCAGAGAGCCCCAAACTTTATTTTCCCTGGCGACATCAACCAGCTCTGACTGGGGGATCCCAAGGCGCTCCCAGGCCAGCGAAGAGATATAATCCCTCCACCTGGTCCTAGGTCTACCCCTTGGTCTCTTCCCAGCTGGACGTGCCTGGAACACCTCCCTAGGGAGGCGCCCATGTGGCATCCTTACTAGGTGCCCGAACCACCTCAACTGGCTCCTTTCGACGTGAAGGAGGAGCGGCTCAACTCCGAGTCCCTCCCGGATTACCGAACTTCTCACCTTATCCCTAAGGGAGACACCAGCCACCCTGCGGAGAAAACCCATCTCGGCCGCTTGTATCCGCGAACTCGTTCATGACCCATCCTTCATGACCATAGGTGAGGGTAGGAACAAAAATGGCCCGGTAGACAGAGAGCTTTGCCTTCTGGCTCAGCTCCCTTTTCGTCACAACGGTGCGGTAAAGCGACTGCAGTACCGCTCCCGCTGCTCCGATTCTCCGGCCCATCTCACGCTCCATTGTTCCCTCACTCGAGAACAAGACCCCGAGATACTTGAACTCCTTCACTTGGGGTAAGGACTCATTCCCTACTTGGAGTGGACAGTCCATCGGTTTCCTGCTGAGAACCATGGCCTCAGATTTGGAGGTGCTGATCCTCATCCCAGCCGCTTCACACTCGGTTGCGAACCGATCCAGTGAGTGCTGAAGGTCGCAGACCGATGAAGCCATGAGAACCACATCATCTGCAAAAAGCAGTGGTGCAATCCTTAGTCCACCGAACTGCAGACCCCCTCCCCCATGGCTACGCCTCGAAATCCGATCCATGTATATTACAAACAGGATTGGTCACAAAGCGCAGCCCTGGCGGAGGCCAACCCTCACCGGAAATGGGTCCGACTTACTGCCGAGGACCCGGACACAGCTCTCGCTTTGGGAGTACAGAGATTGGATGGCCCTGAGTAGAGACCCCGTCACCCCATACTCCCGCAGCACCTCCCACAGTAACTCCCTGGGAACTCGGTCATACGCCTTCTCCAAGTCTACAAAACACATGTAGACCGGATAAGCGTACTCCCAGGCCCCCTCAAGGATCCTTGCGAGAGTAAAAAGCTGATCCGTCGTTCCACGACCAGGACGGAATCCGCATTGTTACTCCTCAATCTGAGGTTCGACAATCGCCCTGACCCTCCTTTCGAGTACCTTAGAGTAAACTTTCCCGGGGAGGCTGAGTAGTGTGATGCCTCTGTAATTGGCACACACCCTCTGATCCCCCTTTTTAAAATGGGGAACTACCACCCCCTGCCACTCCTTCGGTACTGTTTCCGACTTCCACGCAATGTTGATGAGACGTGTCAACCATGACAGTCCCTCAACACCCAGAGCCTTCAGCATTTCTGGGCGGATCTCATCCACCCCCGGGGCTTTGCCACTGTGGAGCTGTTTGACGACCTCAGTGACCTCCCCCCGGGAGATTGGTGTTGATCCCCCGTCATACTCCAGCTCTGCCTCTAACATAGAGGGCGGAGTTGTCGGGTTCAGGAGTTCCTCAAAGTGTTCCTTCCAACGCCCTAACACTCCATCAGTTGAGGTCAACAACCTCCCATCCTTACTGTACACAGCTTGGATGGTTCCCTGCTTCCCCCTCCTGAGGTGTCAGACAGTTTTCCAGAACAACTTTGGTGCCGCCCAAAAGTCCTTCTCCATGTCTTCTCCGAACTTCTCTGCACACCCGCTGCTTTGCCTCGGCCACGGATGAGGCTGCTGCCCTTCAGGCCTGTCGGTACCTTGCAACTGCCTCGGGAGTCCCCCGGGATAACAAATCCCTGAAGGCCTCCTTCTTCAGTCGGACGGCTTCCCTGACCACCGGTGTCCACCAGGAGGTTCGAGGGTTACCGCCCCTTGAAGCACCTAGGACCTTGAGACCACAGCTCCCCGCCGCGGCTTCGGCAATAGAGGCTTTGAACACCGACCACTCTGGTTCAATGTCCCCAACCTCCACAGGAATGCCCGAAAAGCTCCGCCGGAGGTATGAGTTGAAGGCCTCCTGAACTCGGGCCTCCTCCAGACGTTCCCAGTTCACCCGAACTACACGTTTGGTCTTACCAGGTCTATCCAGAGGCTTCCCCCGCCACTCGACCCAACTCACCACCAGATGGTGATCAGTTGACAACTCCGCCCCTCTCTTTACCCGAGTGTCCAAAACATACGGCCTCAGGTCCGATGATACGATAACGAAATCGATCATGGACCTTCTGCCTAGGGTGCTCTGGTACCACGTACACTTATGAGCATCCTTATGTTCGAACATGGTGTTTGTTATGGCCAATCCATGACTAGCACAGAAGTCCAGTAACAAACCACCACTCCGGTTCAGATCAGGGGGGCCGTTCCTCCCAATCACGCCCCTCCAAGTGTCTCCATCATTGCCCACATGTGCGTTGAAGTCTCCCAGCAAGATTAAAGAGTCCCCTTCAGGAGCCCCATATAGGACTCTTTCCAGGGTCTCCAAGAAGGCTGTATACTCTGAACTGCTGATATTATTCCAACAGGGTTTTTCAAAAAAGAATTCCTTGCATTGCCTCAGATCTACTTCATATAGTAAACAAGTCTCTTCACTCAGGTGTTTTTCCACAGGCCCTGAAAACTGCAGTCATTAAACCGCTCTTAAAAAAGCATAATCTAGATGCTTCAGTAATGAACAATTACAGGCCCTTCTCAAACCTCCCATCTCTAGGTAAAATCATTGAAAAAGTAGTTTTTCAACAGCTGAGTAATTTCTTGCATTTAAATAACTGTTTGGATGTGTTCCAGTCAGGATTTCGTCCAAACCACAGCACTGAGACTGCTCTTGTAAAGGTCTTCAATGACATCCACTTAAACACAGACAGTGGCAGAACTTCAGTGTTAGTATTATTAGATCTCAGTGCTGCGTTTGACACTGTTGACCACAACATATTACTAGACCGACTTGAAAACTGGGTGGGACTTTCGGCAACAGTTCTAAATTGGTTTGAATCCTACTTAAAGGACAGAAACAACTTTGTTTCTATAGGTAAATACACATCTGAGTTGACAAATATTACATGTGGGCTTCCTCAAGGCTCCATCTTGGGACCTCTTCTCTTTAACATCTACATGCTACCACTGGCTCAGATAATAGAAAAACAACAAAATATGTTACCATAGCTATGCGGATGACACACAAATTTACTTAAACATTTCACCAGGAGACTATTCTCCAGTTAAAACACTGAGTAAGTGCATTGAACAAATCAATGACTGGATGTGTTAGGACTTTCTTCAATTAAACAAAGACAAAACTGAGGTAATGGTTTTTGGAGTCAAGGCAAAACGTATAAAAGTTAGCGCTGAGCTTCAGCCTGCAATGTTCAAAACAACAGATAAAGCCAGAAATCTAGGTGTAGTCATGGACTCTGACCTGAATTTCAACAGTCACATTAAAACAATTACTAAATCAGCCTACTATCACCTAAAGAATATATCTGGGATTAAAAGACTAATGTCACAGCAGGATTTGGAAAAACTTGTCCATGCTTTTATCTTCAGTAGACTGGACTACTGCAATGGTGTCTTTACAGGTCTCGCTAAAAAATCTATTAGAAAGCTGCAGCTGATTCAGAACGCTGCTGCTCGAGTCCTCACTGACAATAAGAAAGTGGATCACATCACTCCTGTTCTGAAGTCTTTACACTGGCTTCCTGTGTGTCAAAGAATATATTTCAAAAATACTGCTGCTGGTTTATAAAGCTTTGAATGGTTTAGGCCCAAAATACATTTCTGATCTCCTGCTAAATTATGAACCATCCAGATCTCTCAGGTCTTCAGGGACTGGTCAGCTTTCTGTCCCCAGAGTCAGAACTAAACACGGAGAAGCAGCGTTCAGTTATTATGCTCCAAATATCTGGAACAAACTCCCAGAAACCTGCAGGTCCGCTGCAACTCTTACTACTTTTAAATCCAGGCTGAAGACTTTTCTTTTTGTCGCTGCTTTTAATTGAAACTGAGCCGTTGTGTTCATCAGTAAAGTGGAACTTCTGTGTGAACTATTCATATCTTAAACTGCACTGTAACTTTTTTTTCATGTAATTTTTATTCATGTACTTTTTATTCATGTATTTTTTCTTTTAATGTTTCTTTTATTATCTTTTTTATTAAATGCCTTTGTATGAATGTCTTTCATTTTTGTAAAGCACCTTGAATTGCCTTGTGTTGAAAGGTGCTATATAAATAAACTTGCCTTGCCTTGCCTTGAAGAGAAAACACAGCTACTTTGAGTTCTGCAATAGTAATTGGCTTTTCTAGTTCTTTTGCAACAGACTGTTCAATAGGGAGAATGACCAACTCATCAAAAAAATTATCAAAATTGGGAGAAGTAGGACCATGATCTGACGAGTACAGGGACATATACAATTCCTTAAATTCCTTGTTTATTTCCAGAGGTTCAGTAGTTACACCAGAATCTGTTTGGATTTGATGAGATGATGATGCCTGGCGTAACTGGTGTGCTAGCAATTTGCTAGCCTTGTCACCATGTTCGTAATACCTGGATCTCGTTTGGAGCAGAAGTTCGGTAGTATGATCTGTCATAAGGAAATCAAACTTTGCCTGAACGGATATACCTCTGGGGATCAGGACGTAGCATACATATTATCCAGTTGAGATATGCGTTGTGTCAGATAAGTCCGTTTTTGTTTTCTCATATCCTCCAAACATTACATTTACATTACATTGCATTTAGCTGATGCTTTTATCCAAAGCAACTTACAATAAGTGCGTTCGACCAACAAAATACAAACTTGAAGAAAACAGAATTATATAAGTACATCAGGTTTCATAGAGCAAAAACATTTCAAGTGCTACTCAACTGGCTTTAGATAAGCCAGTGCTTTATTAGTATATAAGTGCTTTGTTAATAGTTCTATCTCTCGAAGTGGAGTCGAAAGAGATGAGTTTTCAGTCTGCGCCGGAAGGTGTGTAAGCTTTCTGCTGTCCTGGGGAGCTCATTCCACCATTTTGGAGCCAGGATAGCAAACCCACGTGTTTTTGCTGATGGGAACTTGGGTCCCCCTCGCAGTGAGGGTGCAGCGAGCTGTTTGGCTGATGCAGAGCGGAGTGCACGTGCTGGGGTGTACAGTTTAACCATGTCCTGGATGTAGGAAGGGCCAGATCCATTCGCAGCATGGTACGCAAGTACCATTGTCTTGAAGTGGATTCTAGCAGTTACCGGAAGCCAGTGAAGGGAGCGGAGGTGCGGCGTGGTGTGGGAGAATTTAGGAAGGTTGAAGACCAGACGAGCAGCTGCATTCTGGATGAGCTGCAGAGGTCGGATGGCACATGCAGGTAGACCAGCCAGGAGGGAGTTGCAGTAGTCTAGGCGTGAGATGACGAGAGCCTGGACCAGAACCTGCGTCGCTTTCTGGGTCAGCTGGGGACGTATCCTCCTGATGTTGTAAAGCGTGTATCTGCAGCAGCGGGTTGTAGCAGCTATGTTTGCAGTGAAGGACAGGTTGTTATCTAGGGTCACACCCAGATTCCTTGCAGTCTGAGTCGGGGAAACAATTGAGGTGCCGATGTTGATTGTCAGGTCAAGTGTGGGACAATCTTTTCCCGGAAGGAAAAGCAGTTCAGTTTTGTCAAGGTTGAGCTTGAGGTGGTGAGCAGACATCCACTGAGAGATGTCAGCTAGACAAGCAGAGATGCGTGCGACGACCTGGGTCTCTGAACGGGGAAAGGACAGAATTAATTGGGTGTCGTCAGCATAGCAGTGGTATGAAAAACCATGCGGGCTAATGACTGATCCGAGCGAGTTTGTGTAAAAGGAGAAGAGGAGGGGACCAAGAACAGAGCCCTGAGGGACCCCTGTAGTTAATTGACAAGGGTCAGACTTGGACCCTCTCCAAGTAACCCTGTAGGTGCGGTCTTTGAGGTATGAGGTGATGAGGGAAAGTGCAGAGCCTGAAACTCCAAGTTCTTGGAGAGTGCGAAGGAGGATCTGATGATTCACCGTGTCGAATGCAGCAGACAGGTCCAAAAGGATGATGACAGAGGAGAAGGAGGCTGCTTTAGCCGTGTGCAGTTCCTCAGTGACAGCAAGGAGGGCAGTTTATGTGGAGTGACCTGCCTTGAAACCAGACTGGTGCGGATCCAGAAGGTTGTTCCTTGGAGATAACAGGAGAGTTGTTTAAAGACAGCGCGTTCAAGTGTTTTAGACAGGAACGGGAAGAGAGAGACAGGCCTGTAGTTTATAACATCAGACGGGTTGAGAGTGGGTTTCTTTAGGAGAGGGTTTACTCTTGCCTCCTTGAGACTGTTTGGAAAGTGACCAGAAGTTAGAGAAGTGTTGATGAGCCACCTGCCACCTTCACTCTTTGTGGAGCAAGTCTTCCTTCCCTGTGGCTTATGAGGAGCTCAACTTCTTCTGGCCTCTTTAATTCTTCGGGCTTGACCTCTGGGAAGAACTTCTGCAGTTTTTCAGGACTGATGACTTTATGCACTTTGGCGATCTCCTCTAGGCCATAGCAGACAATTCCATGTGCCTTCTCTGTCCCTTTAGGAGTCTTGACTTCTTCTGGCCTCTTTAATTTGTCGGGCTTGACCTCTGGGAAGAACTTCTGCAGTTTCTTCGCTGCAATCCTGCGTGCGGTAACAAATTCAACATGCCTCATCTCAAGTCTCTTCTTGGTTGCTTTGAGGTCCTTGACTCTGCCAACTAGATCTGATTTCGCCATTATGGGTATCCAGCACTCCCAAGCTGCCATCACTCTGGTGGCCTCCTTCATCCGCCTCTCTAGAATGGTCAGGAGCACCCCGTAGCCTTCCAGGTTGGTTCCTTCCACAGGCACATTCCCAGCTTGTTCACTAGCTTGTTCTGCTTCCTCAATTGCAGTGATGAGCTCATATCGGCCATATCAGGTTGTCTTGAATAAGGCCTCTCACCTCTTCCAGTCTGGCTTCAGCCTCCTCTGCAGTCCTTCCAACGTTGGCCTCTTCCCGCTTTGCAAGAGCTTCTTCTTCCTTTCCTTCGGCCTTTTGAGCGTCTGCCTGCAACCCAGCCATGCAGTCCTCATTTGCTTCAAGAACCTTTTTTAATCCCTCTTTCAGCTTGGTGAATTCCTCCCTTAGCTCTGCTTCGACCATTCTACCTGCTTCTCTGTTGAGGTAGTTGGCCTGCCTGGTGAAGTTGCTTTTTGCACTTGTTCTTGCTTTCTTGAGCTCTTTAACCGTCTTCCCCAGGATTTCTTCCGCCATTTTGAGCTAATGGAAATCCACAGTTTCCCTTCTCTGCGTCAACAGCTTTCTCTGGACGTCTGAAGCCTTTTATCCTCTGGCCCAGGCTGCTCCGCGTGGTTTTCAACTGTCAAGTCCTTCAGGTTTTTGGCCTGTACCAGTGATTTAGCCTGACTTTATAGGCTAGAGGGCAACAGAGGACGCTTTGGACAACTCAAATTTATTCTTTTTGTCTTTATTTATTCAAGACAGCTCCAAGAATTGATCAGGTTGAAAACCTTCAAAACACAAAGGACAAACAAAAGTTAGCTCACATGCTACACAAATTACAAACATTTTGCAGGTCTCACTGCATTCTCAATAATAATAATAATAATAGCACCACAAACTATGTTTTAATTAAAAAGAATAAATTGTTCCTTTAAAACCACATCATTAACACATTATTAATTAATAAGAGTGTTTATCTCCACTTGGAAACAAGCACCAGAGAAAACCTCATCTGAACGCCTGCGCTGTCTAAATTGCACAGAAAACAAACGGAGCACAGGCAGACCGCGCTGCGTAAAAAAAATAGTTGATTGCGCAACAGCACTCTCGCAAAGTGCGGCAACAGATCAAGTACATAAACACAATAAACATACCAACGACGTCTCCGGAGCCTCACACACACTAGAGGCTTCTCAATACTCAAATTTCCCCTCCTCGACTCCCCTCCTCGGTTCCCCTCCTCGAGACTTAGACCCGCCCACAGGAGATGCGAGCGGAGGACCGAGGAGGGGAACCGAGGAGAGAGGAGGGGAAGCAGCAGACGTTTAAAGAAATGAGAACTCCGCTCTCCTCTGAGCGGTCATATTAAAGCGACGTCCGTTCATTATTACGTGGCAACAGCTGCATCAGCTGTCGAGTGTTTTGTCATAGCGCTGTATTTTATAATCTCTGTTAGATCAGCTGAACATTGTTCCCCCACATATTTACTTTGAATTAATTGAGAGTGCGGTATACCGTATAATGAGACAATAACAGGCACAGATGCGGACACACACACACAAATATATTTATATAAATATATACAATTTAAAGTATGAGAGCTCAGCACTCTCATAATAACGTAACACAATCAGAGACTGGATATATCCCCCCCCTCTCTTTGGTCGCTGAAATGGGGAATTGAAGTTACGGGCCAAAAGTTGTATTTACAAGTATTAACTTGTAATAATAATAAGCCACTTACAATTTTCCGTGAGATCAGGGAGCAGATATAAGATGGAAGTTTCCCTAACATACAAAGCCATGTTAGGGAAACTTCCATCTTATATCTGCTCCCTGATCTCACGGAGAATTGTAAGTGGCTACTGCCTGAGATCGCATGCTGTGGTTTTATTAAATGTGCCAACTGCTAGGACTGTCTTAGGGAAGACAGCTTTTAGATGCGCAGCTCCTCTGTCTTGGAATAGTCTGCAAATTAAATGGAAACTGAACAATCTGGTGCCACTAAATGTTTTTAAAGCTTGGTTGGATGCTACTCAATCGGAAGCTATTGGTACCTGTTTATGTGGATAATTATGTAAATGATGCTGTATGATGTCCTTTTGTTGTTCTATTTATGTTTTTATGTTTCATGTGGAACTACTTGAGCAGGTCTCCCTTGAAAAAGAGATCAATGATCTCAATGGGATTTATCTGTATAAATAAAGATTTGAAATTAAATTAAATTAAAAGTAAGCAGATGACACCAAACCAACTGAGACCCGTCTGTCCGCCGCATCTACGCACTGTACAACACACACCTACATACTGTACCACACACACACATACACACTGCCTACAACACACACTTACAGCTCCTAAAGCATAATCAGGCTACAGCCGTTGTGTATTTTATTATGTGACGCACTAAATGGTCTTAGAAAAATATCGACTCTTTAGAGGCTTCTCAATACTCAAATTTCCCCTCCTCGACTCCCCTCCTCGGTTCCCCTCCTCGAGACTTAGACCCGCCCACAGGAGATGCGAGCGGAGGACCGAGGAGGGGAACCGAGAAGAGAGGAGGGGAAGCAGCAGACGTTTAAAGAAATGAGAACTCCTCTCCTCTGAGCGGTCATATTAAAGAGACGTCCGTTCATTATTACGTGGCAACAGCTGCATCAGCTGTCGAGTGTTTTGTCATAGCACTGTATCTCTGTTAGATCAGCTGAACATTGTTCCTCTACATATTTACTTTGAATTCATTGAGAGTGCGGTATAATGAGACAATAACAGACTACAGATGCGGACACACACACACAAATATATTTATATAAATATATACAATTTAAAGTATGAGAGCACTCTCATAATAACGTAACACAATCAGAGACTGGATATATCCCCCCCTCTCTCTGGTCGCTGAAATGGGGAATTGAAATTACGGGCCAAAAGTTGTATTTACAAGTAGGCCTATTAAAAGTAAGCAGAGGACACCAAACCAACTGAGACCCGTCTGTCCGCCGCATTTACGCACTGTACAACACACACCTACACACTGTACCACACACACACCTACACACTGTACCACACACACACCTACACACTGTACCACACACACCTACAGCTCCTAAAGCATAAGCCGTTGTGTATTTTATTCTGTGAAGCAATGGTCTTAGAAAAATATCGACTCTTTGTTTGTAGATATTTACTAAACTAAAGCAAATAAAGAGAGTAGGCCTGTTATACTGAGTGATATATATTATACACACTGCTCTGCTTTCTGCACAGACCTCACAGCTGTTCTCTCTGGAAACATCGCGATGCGATGAAAGCAGTTTCTAAAAGAATATCCAGGGGATGCATGCATAGCTGTCATTGGCTGAGATAAGTCCGGCCGTGCGTCACGCCTCCACCGTTCCCGGAAATGCATCCGTGGAGGAGCCGTGGAGGAACCATCAGTGTATCCTCGGTTAGAGCTCCTCCAGAGAGCCTCCTCGATGCTCGATCCTCGGTCCTCGGTGTGCATTTAGAGCAATGAGATGTCCTTCAAAATGGCGCGCTGAAATTCATTTCCGGGTCACTACCGGAGGACCGAGGAGTCGAGGAGGGGAAATTTGAGTATTGAGAAGCCTCTTTTGTACTACAGCAAATAAAGAGAGTAATCTAGGCCTGTTATACTGAGTGATATTGTACACTGCTCTGCTTTCTGCACGGACCTCACAGCTGTTCTCACTGTAAACATCGCAACACAATGAAAGCAGTTTCTAAAATAATATCCAGAGGATGCATGAAGAGCTGTCATTGGCTGAGATAAGTCCGGCCGTGCGTCACGCCTCCACCGTTCCCGGAAATGCATCCGCGGAGGAGCCGTGGAGGAACCATCAGTGTATCCTCGGTTATAGCTCCTCCAGAGAGCCTCCTCGACGCTCGATCCTCGGTCCTCGGTGTGCATTTAGAGAAATGAGACGTCCTTCAAAATGGCGCGCTGAAATTCATTTCCGGGTCACTACTGGAGGACCGAGGAGTCGAGGAGGGGAAATTTGAGTATTGAGAAGCCTCTACTGTCGTCTGGTTCTCTCTCCGTGGCTTTGAGAACAAGAGACCAGCCATCACAAACTACACCCCTTTTGTAGCCGTGTTGCCGGAAGCGGCATTCATATTTTTTCTACAGCTCGCTTATGAAAAGTAGCCTACGCTATCCAAAATAAAACAAATACCCTCTCCTGGTATTGAACAATACTATAATAATAATAATACTCTAAATGAAAACACATAATTATTTATTAGTCCGTTTTTCACAGATATTATTACATATTGACTTTCGTCTTGACACCTCCCACTTGAGCTCCTGGTTTCTAACCCAAGGAGCTCACACCAGTTATTCACCTTCAAATCACACCTGTTCTTCCACAGGAAGTAAGATGACAAGGCGCCTGACATCTCTATGAAGAATAGTGGCAGGGATCCTGCTTGGATGTCCCTTGTACCCTCCACAGACTTTATTCTTCATAACTGAGACTGGGTAGCTGGGAGAGGTTCTCACATTTACATCCCTTACGATGCCTTTTCCATCAGTATTTACACTGACCACTCTCACCAGTTTGTAATGTCCTCTCAGGGCATTTTGGTCAGCCAGCCACATCACATCTCCCACTGCTACATCTCGATTCCTTGTGTGCCATATTACTTCCAACTTTGATTCTGCCCTAGGCTGGTCCTTAATCTCCAGCCACTTCCTTGCAGCTCTCCACACCCAGGCTATGACACCGACACGTTTTTGAAGGCTGCAGAATCTTTTCACCTCCACAGGATCCTTCACTGTCTTTCCTGTGAGATTTCTGGTAGGAGTCTGATCGGCTCTAGGTTTCTCCCATTGGCTCTTCCTGCAACAGATCAAGTACATAAACACAATAAACATACCAACGACGTCTCCGGAGCCTCACACACACTGTCGCCTGGTTCTCTCTCCGTGGCTTTGAGAACAAGAGACCGGCCATCACAAACTACACCCCTTTTGTAGCCGTGTTGCCGGAAGCGGCATTCATATTTTTTCTACAGCTCGCTTATGAAAAGTAGCCTACGCTATCCAAAATAAAACAAATACCCTCTCCTGGTATTGAACAATACTATAATAATAATAATAATAATGATACTCTAAATGAATACACATAATTATTTATTAGTCCGTTTTTCACAGATATTATTACATATTGACTTTCGTCTCGACAATATCTGACTGGTGAAAAAACAAACAAAAAAACAACAAAACACATAAATGCACACATACAGTATATACCCCTTCCCAAATGCATTTAAAGAGCCATTCAGCAAAAAAACTGATTTTCAATTTCTGCACATTTTTAACTGGACACTTTGTAACCTATTTCCTTAGTCGTCTTATGTGACTCTTCTTTAAAACACAACTTTTTGCCAAAGTTTAAACTTTTATTTAATTTGGGTACTTTTTGAGTCTGGACTTGACTTTGGGTTTCATAGCCAACACTTTAGATTTACTATTGGCTAAATGTAAGATTCATTTGTCCCCTCGTGGTTTTTCAGGCTTTGAATGAATGTTCCCATTCACGACACAAGCCTTAAATCTCTAAATGGCTCAGTTGTTCTCGCAAGTCTCATCATACAATGACTGTATTTGAGTTTCTAAACAAATTGCAGATTTATATCCAGGTATATAAATGAGTCAATGTTCTCTCCTATTTTGTCCAGCCATCTGAGGACCATGACCGCCCTGCTGGATCCCACCCAGATAGAAGAGAGAGAGAAGAGGAGGCTCAAACAGCTGGATCAGCAGGTAGGAGGAGGAGGAGGAGACAGGATGGAGTACAGCAAGGTCTTTTTTTGCTGCCATTGTGAACAGTGTCACACGTCTCCTCCCACAGCGAGCGATTGAGGCCCAGGTGGAGGAGCGACGGCGGCAGAAGGAACAAGAGGAGGCGAGGAGAAGAGAGGAAGAGAAAGAGGACGAGAGGAGGGTGGCGCTAGAGAGGGAGATGCTGGAGAGACAGTACGAGATCGACACACAGAGGGAGAAGCAGAAGGTTGGGACACAAACAATGCACACATTTTCCCCACACTGTATTATTTCTATGTTGTAATTATAATTATAGTGTGTGTGTGTGTGTGTGTGTATGTGCATGTGTGTGTGTGTGTGCAGTCGACCAACCTGGCAGAGCAGCTAGAGAAAGATGACGATGACAAGAAGAGCCAGCAAGACATGCAGGTGCCCAGCGGTGAGTAGAGCTTGTGCAATATTAAAAAGTGTTTTGCACTTTGAGAGACTGATTTCACACCTGACCTGTTTGGTACATGGATCATTTACTTTAAAAAGTACCGGTACATTATGAAAGCGATAATATGCAGCAGTCATTAATGAAAAAAGGCTCCCGATGCGAAGCAGCACGGATGGAGGTTTCTGTAACTGTCAAAGTCTGTAAAAACCAGGGGGCGCTGCCTGGATCTAGTATCATGTAGAGCAGGGGTTCTCAAAGTGCGGCCCGCGGGCCAATGGCGGCCCTGGGAAATGTTTCTGGCGGCCCGCGATAGTTAATGTGACACGCTGAAATGCATGCGTTATATTTGAATCCTCCATGGTTCGTATCTAGTAATTTAGGTTAACTTCCTGTTTCGTTTGCATGCTTTTATTTTGAAGGCGAGATAACGTGTTTGACAGGAAGTTGTGGTGGCATTGGAGACAACTTGACGGATCATAGGCGCTTTCACACTGCGGTACTTTTCCCACAAAGGTTCATGTGAACTTAGTTCATGTGAACTCTTTTATCGCGTTCACACCAAAAAGAGCCGGTACTAAAATTAGTTCATGTGAACCTTTTTACCCCCTCGAAAGTCCCTGCGAGAGAGCAGGGACTTTCGAGCGGCTCTTTTGTGAGAAAAGAGCTATATTTCTGATTGGCTGGAAGGATTGCAAACCACGCCCCGCAAAACTCCCAAAAAGTTTGGTGAAGCCGCCATTTTATTATCCTCGCATTAGCATTATTAGCATTAGCATTAGCCCAGCGCAGAAACGCAGAGAGACTAACTTATGGCAACACAAAATAAAACATGGGAGCGGTGGAGATGAGGAGGTGTCGGCGTTCTGGCGATTTACTCGGAAGGCTTCAGTAGAAGCTGCTGGGAGTCCCAGCAGCTTCTACTGAAGCCAGTCCCTAACTCCGGGGACTTCCGGCCGGGGACTCCGGGTGGCAGTATACGCCGTGAAGTGGTTTGCGGCCTGCCAGTAAGCCCAAAGCAGAAGAAGAACAAGTGACAAGTGACCAGCTTCCCCAAATGTCTTTCTTTTTGGTGTCTATATACGCCGAGATCCGGAGTCATGGATGATCCTGCGCTCCTCTGTCCTGGATCGCGAGCCCTGGATCTTGAGTCGTGGCTGTGGTCCTGGATCATAGGTCCTGGATGGATATCCTCGTGGATTCATCTTCCTATTATACACACATGCATTTCCAAACATTTGGACTACCTATGTTGCAAATGTATTATCTTTTCAATTTACACACGGCATCTATTGCACGTCTGTCCGTCCTGGGAGAGGGATCCCTCCTCTGTTGCTCTCCCTGAGTTTTCTCCCATTTTTCCCTTTAAACTGTGGGTTTTCTTCGGAAGTTTTTCCTTGTACGATGTGAGGGTCTAAGGACAGAGGGTGTCGTATTGTCATACTGATATTTTGTACAAACTGTAAAGTCCACTGAGACAAATGTAACATTTGTGATATTGGGCTATATAAATAAACATTGATTGATTGATTGATTGATTGACGTCAGCGGCTTCATTTGCCTAATCCTCCCCCAGGGACTTTTTCCAGTGTGAACGCGATCTGTACTTAGTTCATGCGAACTAAAGAGTTCACATGAACCTTTGTGGGAAAAGTACCGCAGTGTGAAAGCGCCTCATGTAGTGTATTTTATGTAACGGCAGAGAAAGAGAACAACGGACTGTATGTTTTAAATGTTTAGCACACCCCGAAGAGGCCACGAGCTCTTACGTTGGGTCTGGAGTTACAAATAAATTCTGATTCATCAGTAAAGTAAAGCCTACGACCATTATTCGGAGGGAAATGCTACACTGTCATTTTTGCTAGATCAAAAGTCGAAAGTTGTTTTGGATGAGTCACTAGTTGACTGGTAAGAAATTATATGAGAAGCCGCTGTGGTGCATCTGATTAAAATGCCAGAGAAGATGTATACTCCAAATGATGTTTATTGTAAATAGGAGGTGAATGCACAAAATGTATGTGTGTTTGTTTGTATATATAGGTATGTAAAAAGGCGTGTGTGTGATTGTGGTTATTTGCGTGTGCGTGTTTGCGTGTGTGTGTTTTGCGTGTGTGGTTCAGTATATGAACGCACACAAAAGTCACAAAAAAACAACAAGCTGTCTCTCCCAACGTCCACACTCAGGCACACTGTTATTTCCACTGACTACCCCCAGCGCGAGCATCCCCAAACTCACTCCCTGATTGGATGTACGAGAGGAGCTATGAGGGGTGCATGCACTGGAAGCATGTCCCAAAGGCGGCAAAGTGTTCACGTGAACAGCCCGTGGCCCAAACCCATAGCCGCGGGAAGTCATTTTGCTCAGGGGGTGCTGCCAAAAGTGAGGAGGGAGCCGCTTAAGCGATACAAGCCGCATAAATTGTTTGTTAAAGGCGAGACACGGCAGGCAAAAACATCGTTTTTCATGCACTGGTCAATTTTGAGATGTTGTGCTATTTTGATTCCATAACATGTTTTCTTTCAGGCTTTTGGAAGGAAAACGTACAAAATACACATTTAAGTGTTCATTTTACTATAGTTTGTCTATTTGCATCTGTATATTTCTCCTAAATTCACCAAAAGTTAGCATTCTAACGTAACATAAAGTACCGCGACCGCTGTTTGCACAATGTCATCGTTGGAAAAGCTCCGTCTCTCCTGCACAATCTCATCGGATCCAAATATGGTCATTTCCTTTGTATCACAGAAACCAATCGTGAAAGTACAAAAGGGTCTTAAACCAAGAAACGAAATCTCATTGGCTGGTGTCAACTTCTGACAACGTGATTCGTTCAGATGCGTCACGTGATGTGCTAAAACACTTCCTGGTTAGCTTTCCGCTATAAATTTAAATCTCAAAATGGCAAAAGAACGGCGAAAAAACGTTCACAGAGAAGACAACAACAATTGTCACTTGCACGAAACAAAATTATACAAAAACCAAATTACCCCGAACATGAAATACCTTCACGGAGTGCGTCGAGGCGCAAGCTGTCGTCCAAAGAACAGGAGGGGTTAGCTTACGCCTCACTGCAATCTTTAAAGGTCATTTTCTCAAAATGAGTTTTTTCTCCTACTCTGAGTCAGAAATGTCAACTTCAGTAGCACTTACATACACCAAACCTTCCAGTTATATTCCTATCAATATTATGAAGGCTTTTACAGAAGGGTTTGTTCATATATCATTCATAGCCTGAATTATATAAGATTTTATACCTAGAAACATGGCGAAAATTGATATTTTAGGGCTGTTGACAGTATTTTCTGATTTATGGAGTGATAAAAAGAGATATCCAAAATCCCTTCTGTAAAAGCCTTAGATGCTAATATGACTACAAAATGAAACAAGAATTTTGAACCTGGCTTTATCCAAAGTTCAGATTTCGGTTCCTGAAATGTGTTAAAATATGCGCACATTTAATGAGATAATGGATCATTTGCATATTCAGAAAACTTGTAATATAAGAAACAATTGCCTTATTGTAGGTAATTAACTGGATAAATTACCCTATTCACCTGGGGTGTCTCGCCTTAACTAGGCTTAATAAACCATTATATACCTACATCACTTAGCAACAGCTGCACATGCCCACATGCTAACTATGGGTCTTACAAACCTACATAACATTACAAATAGTCAGAAAATATTATTTACAATATTAATAAAACTATGAATTCAATTTTAACTGATTGACAAGGCAAAACACTGCACAGCGGCAGCAGCATTAAAGGAAAAATATCGTCTTACCTTGTGTTGGGGCTTCACAAAACTCCAAATGTAGCCCGGGGTGGCACTAATGAAGACCCTCATTAGAGCAGATACATCCACATTGTCCAAAATGTTACTATGGACATGCATTAAAGTCAGATGTGTCAGTCTCTTCTGCGTCATATTACTCTAGTCGTAGAGGTGGTGGGCTGAGGAGTAGCTGGTGGTCCACTCTTTTTATTGGGTTGTTTGTTGGAGAAAAAAATCCAAAATCCTTTTTTGTGCCATTCTATAAAGTTGTCACTCTGCAGTGTGTGTGTGTCGCGTCAATTACGTCACTCTCCCAGGACCTACGACCTAGATGACTCTGATTTTATTTATTTGGAAAATAAATTCAAGCCACCTGATATACAAATATATACTATGACTATTATATGCTACTGTATACAGCTAATTTTATTTTAAGTAAAATCATAACTATTTTATGTAGTTTAATCATTTTTATTTAGGTGGTTAGGTGGTTTTTCAAATGTATACCACTCGCCAACAGGGGGTGCTGCAGCACCCCCAGCACCCCTACTTCCCGCGGCTATGCCCAAACCATCAGTCCTTCGCAACAAAAGTTGTTGGAAGTTTTCGTTGTGTAAGCGAGATGGAGGAGCCAGGGCCGTCGCGTAAAAACGTTGTGTCAGTGAGGAGAAAAGGAAGTTCCAGGAGAAATGGAGCAACGCTTACTTCGTTTTACCTCAGGGGTCAGATAAAGTGATATGCCTCATCTGCAAGCAGGTGAATGCAATGCTCAAGGAGTATAACATCAAACGCCATTATGATACCAATCATAAAATGTATGACAAGTTCATGGGCAAGGAGCGCAGAACTAAACTTGAACAACATCAAAGAGGTTTAACTGCCCAGCAGTCAGTTTTAACAAATCTTGCAAAATCCGGTGAAGCTGTAACACAGGCTAGCTATGTGGTAGCTCACGAAATTGCCAGGCGGAGCAAGCCGTTCAGTGATGGAGAATTTGTGCGAGACTGCATTTTGAAAGTGGCTGACATTGTATGCCCTGAACAAAAGTCAAAGTTCCGTGACATAAGTTTATCGAATGACACGGTGACACGACGAATCGAAGATCTGACCAATGATCTCAAAGAGCAATTGGGACTACGTGTGGAAGGCCTAGGCAAGGGGTCCTTTTCTATAGCACTGGATGAGAGTACAGACATTTCTGATACTGCACAACTGCTGATTTTCTTTCGAACGGTCACGGAGGACTTTGAAATAGGCGAGGAACTGCTAAGCATGGAGAGTATCAAAGACAGAACAAGGGGAATCGACATTTGTGATGCTGTGTGTCGTAGTCTCGATGCATACAATGTGGAGCTGACATCCATGGTCGATGTCACAACAGATGGAGCGCTAGCCATGGTCGGGAGAAAGGAGGGTGCTGTCTCTTTGCTCAGCGACAAAGTGGCCAATAACGGAGGTGAGAACCTAATCAAATATCACTGCATAATTCACCAAGAAGCCCTTGCTGCTCATACGCTTGAAATGAAACATGTCATGGACATTGTTGTCAAGACAGTGAATTTCCTAAAGTCCAGAGGTCTGAATCACCGTCAATTCAAAACTTTTTTGGTGCAATCAGAGGCTGAATTTGGTGGCTGAGCAGAGGTGCCACACTGAAGCGTTTTTTTTATTTGAGGAAAGAAATCGCTGAGTTCATGCAATCAAAAGGACAAGATCTGCCACAGTTAAGTGACACTGAATGGCTTTGTGACCTAGCGTTCCTTGTTGACCTGAACACCTTTCTCAGCGATCTCAATGTGAAGCTGCAGGGCCATGGGAAGCTCATTTCCACATTGTTTGACAGCGTCAAAGCTTTCCAGCGAAAACTTCTACTACTGCAGGGACAGCTCAGAGAGGGGGATCTAACCCATTTCCCCGCCTGCAAGGTGCTCGGCGGTGAATGTGACGTTTTACATCACCTGTGTTCAGACAAGAACCACAACCTCATGGAAAAACTCCAAGAGGAATTCCACCACCGCTTCTCGGACTTCAGTAACCACGAGAAGTCATTCTACCTATTCCAAGATCCCTTCACATGTGCACCCAAAGAAGAGCCTGCAGAAATGCAGTTCGAGCTCATCGACCTGCAGGAGAGCTCTGAGGCCAGAGCAGCATATCGAGACAAGAATCTCATCGAGTTCTACAAAGGACTTTCCCCATCTACATACCCTGCACTTCGCCAACATGCCATCAGAATGGCCTCTCTGTTCGGAAGCACATACATTTGTGAGAAAACCTTCTCCACCATGGCCATCAACAAATCCAAGCTGAGATCCAGGCTGACGGATGCCCATCTACATGCTGTCCTTCGTATAGCAACAACGGAGATGGAACCGGACATCAAAGGAATAGTAGCCAACAGAAGACAGCACCATAAATCCCATTCAAAGTAGGAAAAGGTATGTTGATGACAGGCAATAATAGCCGATTTGTGTTACAAATACAAAAACAATAATAATAACAATGATGATGATGAATACTGTGTTATTGTGGTCTTTGGTAAGCTTCTATTTTAAAAGTATCTTTCTCTCCCTCCCCCCTCTCTGTCTCTCTGTATTTGTCTTGCTCTGCAAGTTATCCTGTGGTGCTTGAGTAGCTGGAATTGGTTCTGAATCAGGGCCCTGCTGATAAGACAGGAAATCCACAGCATATCGCTCACTCCAACACCAGCTTGTGTTCCGTTTTTTCGTGGGCGGCCCTCAATCCAATATTGGGTACCTAAATTGGCCCTCACTCATCAAAACTTTGAGAACCCCTGATGTAAAGCTTAGCCCAGCCCGACAATTGTACATTAGAATACATTTAAAAAAAAATATATATATATATGTATGTACACTGAACAAAAATATAAACGCAACACTTTTGTTTTTGCTCCCATTTTTCATGAGATGAACTCAAAGATCTAAAACATTTTCTATATACACAAAATAACCATTTCTCTCAAATATTGTTCACAAATCGGAGAAAATCTGTGATAGTGAGCACTCCTCCTTTGCCGAGATAATCCATCCCACCTCACAGGTGTGGCATATCAAGATGCTGATTAGACAGCATGATTATTGCACAGGTGTGCCTTAGGCTGGCCACAATAAAAGGCCACTCTGAAACGTGCATTTTTGCTTTATTGGGGGGGTCTGGGGGGGTCCGAAAACCAGTCAGTATCTGGTGTGAGGGGTAGGATTAGGGTTAGGGTAATGTTGTGAATCGAGTGACCTGTGTTCGTCGTCCATAACATACGCCTGCCCATACCATAACCCCACCACCACCATGGGCCACTCAATTCACAACATTACCCTAACCCTAACCCTACCCCTAACCCTAATCCTACCCCTCACACCAGATACTGACTGGTTTTCGGACCCCACCAGACCCCCCCAATAAAGCAAAACTGCGCGTTTCAGAGTGGCCTTTTGTTGTGGCCAGCCTAAGGCACACCTGTGCAATAATCATGCTGTCTAATCAGCATCTTGATATGCCACACCTGTGAGGTGGGATGGATTATCTCGGCAAAGGAGAAGTGCTCACTATCACAGATTTTTTCAGATTTGTGAACAATATTTGAGAGAAATGGTTATTTTGTGTATATAGAAAATGTTTTAGATCTTTGAGTTCATCTCATGAAAAATGGGAGCAAAAACAAAAGTGTTGCGTTTATATTTTTGTTCAGTGTATATATCCCTCTCCCCTGCTCCTCTGTGAAGCAGCAGTAAATACGTTTTAAAGTATATCTTATCTTACGTATATAATATATACGTCATCATTCTTTCTTCTTATTCATGCATATTTTACTAATCACTCCCCTTTTAAAACTGTATTTTTTTTAACTGTCTCATTAGTATAAATTGGAATGATTTCATGTCTGTTATTATTTATTCAGTTATTATTATTATTTACAGCTATATTAAATAGATAAAGGTGTCCCTTTGAAATACTTGTTTACTTTAATGGTGACCAAAAGGTTTGAGATAACTTAGACTAAAGTGAACTATCTGAACACTCAGTCCTTTACCTCACTGAGCTGTAGTTATCAGAGTCTCTCAGTCTGACAGGAGAGAGCTCTATCTCCACCTTCCTGTAGAAAGGGCTTCTTATATCTGTTAGCGCAGCTAGCTAGCAGCACCAGATGCTAACAACAATCCCCTTAACCAGTGCTCTCTCGCTCTCCTCTCTCTCTCTCTCTCTCTCTCTCTCTCTCTCTCTCTCTCTCTCTCTCTCTCTCTCTCTCTCTCTCTCTCTCTCTCTCTCTCTCTCTCTGTCACTCACTCACTCACACAAAATGCGCTTGTGTGCAATGCCACTGCTTTAAACACTGTGAGAGCCCATCCCGTGTTCCTGTTAGTGTTTACTTTTTGTGATTTCACTGACCTCCAGTGCTCTGTCTCTTAACCTCTTTCGTTCTCTTGTTCTGTTTTTCTTTCCTTTACTGGGGACATCATGAATCCAAAGTTTTGTGCTCTCCACAAATATGAAAATGAATATTCAAATAGTACTCCATGCTGTTTTCCGATGGAGAAAACTAATGTTTGTTGTCAACAGCCGATGTTACATTTACTTCACTACTTTTTGCTGATTGATGCGAAATAGTCCGGCAGTCTGTTAGCGAGAATTTACAATCTTTTGGATTTCCAAATTGACTAATCAGAATCCAGCATTCAATTAAGCAATGTAATAATGTACATTATTGATGCTGTAACTGTTCTTTGGTATGGCCCAATTAACTGGTGTGAAACAATCTGTGTGTGTAATTAGTACTTGTTTGTGTGTTTCAGCAGTAAATAGGCAGAGCGAGTGTTTCGAGAGGGAAGAGGTCAGCAGTTCAGCCTCCCCATACAGAGACACTGCTGTACAGACAGGTAACTCAACTTAACTCCTACGACTATTACTGTTATTATTACGGCTTGTGCTGTAACCGCTACTAAAACAACTATTGGTAGTACTTCTGGAGAATCGGAGCAACGGGAGTAATACAGCAGTTGCTCTACTGCACCAGTGTGATGAAGAGAGAGCTGAGCCAGAAGGCAAAGCTCTCAATCTACCAGTCCATCTTGGTTCCTAGGGAGGTGTTCTAGACCGAGCACCAGGTGGAGAGATTTTATCTCCACGCTGGCCTGGGAGAACCATGGAATCCCCCAGTCAGAGCTGGTTTATATGGCAAGGGAAGGGGAAGTTTGGGGCCCTCTGCTGGAACTGCTACCTCCGACCTGACTTTGGATAAGCAATGGACAATAGATTGATGTTTCCACACTCATTCAACAAAGAAAAAAGGCCTTTACAATAGTCCAAACTTTTTTTTTAAAGCAGCCAGATTAAATTATAACCAAACTTAGATCGTCTTCCTGTTTTATTATAACTGTCTTCCACACAGGTTGCGCATATCTGTTTATATGTGGGAATAGTAGTCTTTATTCACCATTAGATATTACGACAATATTACTTTATAATAAATTACAAATATTACTAATATTAATGTACTTTGTTACAGCCAAACTTGCTGTTGAATTCTTCACATATTTTAATGCTCATTATTTTGTCAGAAAACATCAAATAGGGATTTGATCACAGCTCACAAACATATTTCCATAAAATCCTAAAATCCTCCCCCCTCTTATGTTCTGTGTGTAGAAGCAGCTGCCACAGTTCAGACTCCTGACGTCGCTGCACAGTACCAGCCCTCCCCCCCCCCTTCACCTGTGGCTCCTCCAAACAGCAGGACCCGAGCAATGACAACCGGCAAGGAGAACATCTGTCTACCTGAGGGAGGAGGAGGAGGTGGAGACCCGTATGAGGCGTTTGCCAGAACAGACAGGAGCAGGAGGGACAAGAGGAGGCCGGAGTGGAACACACAGAGGTGCAAACAGTGAGAATAGTACTGTTTCATAAGTGTTGAAATACAAGGATCAGAATACATGTATTGGCGAGTAGATTTTTACATACAAGGAATTAGCTTTTGTGTATAATACATAAACATGACATCAAATCAAGATTTTTTTTAAAAAAGAAATATTATTAAAAAGTATTCTAAATGTTTTATATGAATAGCTTAAAGGTGGGGTATGTAATTTATTTCAGAAACACTTTTTGTTATATTCCATGGAATGCTTTTAACATCCCGATAGCAATGAATATATTAAATGCTTTGACAATAAATACATACAAAAATGTCATCTGTGGAAGCCGTGGCGCTGTAAAAAGCATGCAGCTCAGATAATTGGCCTACCTGCCTGTCAGCCTTCCATCTCGTGCACAAACTTATCTCGTGCCCTCATTGGTCATGTGCGCATTCCTGTGTGTTGGAGGAGGGGCTCTGTAAGGAAGTGGCAGATTTTTCCGGTTGTGTGTTTTCAAATTCTAGCGCACTCAAGCTGGTTTCTCCAAAATGACCTACCTCATCTTTAACATAAATATGCAATAGTGAAAATACAATAAAATGTGACAAATTACTGTGAAAAAACACGTACAATATATCTGAATTAAAAGTCAAATGCTGTGCTGTTCACACATTGTACATTTAATTTTTTCTATGGATATATTGATTTAAGAGTCTATCAATACCATTTTATTTCCAAAGAAAAACAGTGTGTGCGCAGCACGGTCAAATCACTTAAAAACCTTGTGCCCCATTGCGCCATCTAGTGCTCAAAACAAACAACAAAAATATGGAAATGGACACAACAATGTGCTATGTCTTTTAAGTTGTCCCAATCCAAAAGGTGGGATCAGTTTATTTGAAGAAAAATGTTCCACACTTGTACAGGGTTTTTACCTTCTCTCGTTACAACATTACAATCATACTAAACATATCATGCTGTGGTCATTTTCTAATCTGAAACTTTAATTCATAGTTTAGACATTAAAGTCTTCCGACATAATCCAAAGGAATCTCCTCACGGATTGCCGGGGCTAACATTCACACCTATAGCCTGACAACATTCAGAGGCAGCTCCTCAAAAATGGTCAGTAAGAATGAACAGTTTTAAACTTTCATCCAACAATTCACTCAGCATTCAATAAACAGAAATGTAAGCAATATTTACCAAGTTTGAGAGAACCTTACCGAGGCGAAAACACAGCTCTGAAGCTTTCCCTCTCTCACCCAGTGTTTTTATGCTGAAAACAGGACAGAAAACCTAAGACACACCTTCCCATGCTTGTGTAAAAAGTTCATGACCTCTAGTGTGCAGGACTGGAAAATATTATTCTCGGCCATGACATAACCGCCTTTTTGGGGCCTCAGAATATTTCTCCAACTAGTCAGGAGCCCCCCTCCCTGTGTACTGCTGTGAGGGAAGAGGGAAGAAACTGTCTCCTCTCTCTTAGCGATGAGCAGTGACACCGCATACGATGCCTCCAGTGCTTTGGCTGATGCTGTGGAGGCTTTCCGCATCATCTCTTGCGAGGATCTGTACTCAGCGAGTTTTCTCTTGAAAAACTCCGGTGGCTTACCAACATGACACAGGTGTTTGGTGCTGAGATGTCTCTGGAGGTGCGCTAGTTTCATCGAGCTGTTGGCTAGTTTCTCCCCACAGAAAAAACACAATGCCTGGGGCGGGTTACCGTTTGTTGACGTGAATCCCATCCAAGCATACGCCTCCTGATATTGACGGCTCAATTTTGGCTCTCTTTTTTTCTCCGTTGTCCACGTTCCCTGCTGTAGTGCTGCTACGTTTTTAACCACGATTCCATTTCAATGTCTATTTGTTATAATCTAATATTGCAACTGGCTTCCCGCTCTGCAGGGTTCCGGGCTAGAGCCTGATTTAGCTCTGGTTATTCCTGTTTCCACCGCAGCGGAGCCGGCTCTCAGTACCGAAACCCGGTTCTTAGCTGGCCCCACTCGGCTGCCCGGCAATAACCAATACTTCACGCTTACGTCAGAGGGGGCGAAATTAACCTGAGCAATACCAGCTAATAGCGAGTACGGCAAGTTGTAACAAGCAGTAGCGCAGAACAAAGTGACTAGAACGTGACCACACACTTGAGAACAACCAGTTAAGCACCAGAAAAGCACAAGAACGGATCTTGAACCCTTGGTGGTTCTAGGAATATTTTATATAAAATTGTGTTTTCTATTTAACACATGATTATTTTTGTAATCATGCATGGTATTTTTTTAATTAACCTTTTTTTTTTTTATCTCACGTACCCCATGCAGTACCCTAACTTACCCCCAGGGGTCCGTGTACCCCCATTTGATCTTCTTTAATCAACCCTTCAATGTTAAAAATCAGGAATGTAGAGATCCAAAATCAATCCCACAACCTCCATATTGTCTTAATAAATAATATACCTCACACCCTGTCAGTATTTATTTGCTCAGACCCCCCCTCTTTACCTGTTCCTGGTCCTTAGGCCCAGCCGGCAGTTTGTCCCCGCGTCGGAGCGCTACCCAGCGGCTCTGCAGAGGAACAGGCAGGAGAGCCGGCAGAGGAGGCAGGCTGAGCTCCTCGCTCTGCAGGAGAGGACCTGCCTGTCCAGGGCCGACCCCCCTCCTCCTCTTCCTCCTCCTCCTCAGCAGCGGGAGCTTTCTGTCCCCTCCAACCCCACACAAACCAGAACCAGTCCCACCAGGAAGGTAGGGAACCCCCTGATGCTGTAAACCTTCACAGTGAATTCTGAAAAGCTGCTTTTGTTTTAATTTCATTTAATATAACTGTTGAGGTTGATCACCTTTTGTTACTTCCCTTCTCCAAAGGAGTTCAGTTTTTCCCTGCAGGATGATGATATTATCTGTGGTTGGATATGTGTTAATGAGTGTTTGTTGCAGGTGGAGAGTGTTTCCAGAGGACTCAGCATTGCTGCAGCCGTCAGCCCTGAGAGGTGAGCAGCTCTGAGCAGATGTCTTACTGTTCAACCCTTCCCCTGAAAAAGGAGACAATTCTACAATAGTGACATACAGAACCGAAAAATGTCTCTAGTAAAGACAGGCCAGGAGTAAACCACACAGACAGTATAAGATGAGTTGTTTGATAGAAAATATATACATTTTACATTTAAAGTAAGTCAAAATTCACAGTTTCTGCCTAATCAAATGTTAATATGCGTTTGTATAAGTCCTGTAACACACTTTTGGACTTTATTTCACAGCAACATTTTACATTTATAAAAAATAAATAAAAATGAAATTAAAACATCCTTTACTATTAGTAATTGTACTGCTACGAAATGCACAAACGAGCAGTTGGAACTCCTGGAAATGCAGGAAGTTATCTGTGCAGTCATGAAGAAGTTCCACAGTGTGATTACTAAACACTAGGGTCCAATAGTCCAAAAATCAGCTCCTAACGCCTATCCCTATCTCCTATTCCTTGACCTCTGAGTGAAACGTCACGGGGTTAAGGGATAGTGGATAGGAGAATTCAAAAGGACTTAGGAGAAGAGACTGCGGTACTTTAGAGAATCCGAATGCACTTTCACTATCCGACGTGTTTATGATGCGCCAGCGGACGTCATGAATGTGCGTCTGCTGCTGTGGGGAAACTATGGAAACTACAGTTTTCTATACAGCGGACTACAACATGGATGTATAATAAGAAGGAGGGACTACTGTAAACTCATCTAGAGACTCTGCACCGTGCTCTGATGCTGTTGCTTTTTGCTTTATGAATGTGGACAACAGAGAAACATATTCTTCATGACCAAAGTTGGAATTGAAATAAAAAAGGAAAGTGAAACTTATGCTCGTCACCCTCTCCCTCCGGTCCACATTAATACAAATGATCCCAATACGTATGATTGTATGAAAATATCTTAAAATCAATACAAATGTATTTATTATAAACGTTAGTCCTTACCATCTATCACTGTGTATATCACCATTCAAACATATTTTAAAAGCTGAACAAACCCCACACAGCTCAGTAAAGACTGTGAGATGTTGACTTTATTTGATCATTTCAGTAAAAACTAACGTTCATATTTCTCTTTTTGATTATAATACTGATGAACGTTAAAAACAAAGCACTTTGGCAAGTTACCACATACGTTTTTAAAATGCTTAATAAGCACCGTAACTTTCATGATATAATTTCTCGGTCATAATCGGTTGTTTCCGTGAACGGCCGACTGTTGTGTGGCGGCTGCAAGGCATTGTGGGGGCAGCATTTTTTCTCCTCTCCTTTCGTAAAGGGAGGTCCAGTGGTTCCTAAGCTAAAGGAGGTTATAAAGGAGGTTTGAAACCTACTTTCCTATCATCTAGAGCAGGGGTACTAAAACATTTTTGTTAAAGGTCCACTTGTGAATTTTATACAAGGTCAATGGTCCGGATCAATGCCAGAAGTTTCGGCGCGCTATGCATGAGGCCCCCTTGAGGGGGTTTCCCGACATGTCGTTGCAGTAAATTAAAGGGTGTTTCATGTTGTCTTTGCTGTGTCTTTTCTTAATCTTATTTTGAAATTGTTACGTTTATTCTGGTTTGTTTTGTGTTTGTATCTTTTATTTTAAACTTATTTATTTATTTTATGTTTTGTGAGCTGAGCTGTGTGATTTTATATTTGAAGTATCTCTCTGTACAGCACTTTGGTCTGGAGGTTTTAAAGTGCTATATAAATAAAGTTGGATTGGATTCATCTACTTTATTTGGGGGCCCCCTTCTGGTCCAAGCACTTGCCTGTCGGTAAATGGCACCCCTGTATACACACACACATTCAATACATACATACAGTATGATGGCTTGAACTAGTGGGAGAAATGGCACTGTTTGTCTGTAGCCAATGTCAAAAATGGCATTAGAAGCATTAGAAAGTCAAGGTAAACTTGCGGTTAACTTGCGGTCTGCAATGTGTGTCACGCACACAAGTAAATATATATGCACGTTCATTCTAACAACGCGTCAGACACAAGAAAATATACATTAAAGGGGACCTATCATGCAAAATGCACTTTGTGATGTCTTCCCTACATAAATATGTGTCCCCGGTGCGTCGGGGAACTCACGCAGCATCAGAAAATAAAACCCTCTCTCTTTTCCTCCGTACCCAAATCTTTTAAAAACAGGAGTACAACGAGCGGATACAGATTTGCTGCCGATCTGACGTCAAATCGGCAGCGGACCCACAGAAAATTGCTGTGTTTTGGACGTAATCTCGTTTTTGTTTACATTAGTAAGCCTCGCTAACACTCAGAGCTAACCTGTACTGTAGAGCACATGTGTTTAAAAAGCAGGAAGTAAAAAAAGGAACTCACTTTGTGATAAACCCGCAAGAGAAAAAGCATTTGAGCTCCATACTGTTTCAGAAATAATCCTTGATGTGGTTTAGAACAGGATGGCATTTTATCACAGCAGAATGTAACTTTATCTCCGGTAGAATTCTGATCAGGCATTAGCTCCGCCTCCTCTCTTTTTTTTTTCAAGCTAAGGACCCAAAATCCGCATTTCTCTAACAGGGCTGCAAAAGAGGGGTATGAGCAGTATGAGGCATGGCTGCAATGGGTGAACTGTTTGGTAAAAAACTTCACAGACATGTTTTGTATAGGTATGGCCCTACAATATATTTTTCCAATATAGCATAATACGTCCACTTTAATTTACATCAGAGTCAGATTTTTTTTTAATATTTTTTTTTTTATATGGCGACACAGGGTTTGGTCCGGATTGATTTGCAGTTCGGTCCAGATCCGGACCTTGGTCCGGATCTGGACCTTGGTCCGGAGTTTGAGAAGCCCTGATCTAGAGAATTCGAACGGCACTTATCATGGCTGCCACTGAGGTACTTCCGGGTCATTTCACTCCGTTAGGAAGGTTCCTAAGCTAAATGGACTATTCGACCGCAACCCAGTTCAGCTCTTTAATCTGCCAGAGAAGATGTTTTATGTTCAGTGCGTTGACTCCTCTGTGATGTCTCCTGCAGTGGGCGCTCTCCCCCCCTCCCCGCTGTCAGACTCAGAGTCCAGGGTCAGCCGGTGCCTCCTTCCTCCTCCTCTCCTCCTCCTCTGGAGTTCATTCCTTACGTCCGCACTGATGAAGTCTTCAACCTGGACCCACTGGAGCCTGCTGACACCCCCCCGCCTCAAACACACACAGGTTGGACACACACACACCTCGACCTGTGCATTTGTCTTCATTTAATGTGTTTTTTTATTGTGATGTCAGCTCTTTTTGCCGCCATTTCCCCTTACCCAAGACAAGACATTAAAAGTAACCATAACACTTAACTGATAGTACTCGACTCCTCTTTCAGGACAGAGGCTTGTTACAGTTGTTGTTTGTACAGAGGAGCCACACTTAAAAAAATATGAAATAACTAAATAAAGAAACAGACTGTTTAACAGACTGTCAGTAAACTATTCTTCTCCTCATCAGAAGCTCCTTCGATCTCAGCGTCTCCTCCCTCACATCGACTCCTCCACCCTGAACTGCTGCGCAACACACACACACACCGACAGCAGGAGATCCTCCGAGGCCTGGCCCAGCTACGGCAGGTAATACACACACACACACTGACACAAAAACCAAGTGTGTCAGCCCAGGTTACATTTAAACTGTTCTTTCTAAACCTGGCAAGACATTCACTTTTCATTTCTGAAACTGAAGTGATATTTGATCAGGGCATAAGTTATTATTATTATATTAGGCAATACTGAATCAATTCAGTTATTTATTTGTAATTGTTATGCGCTGCTGTATAGCTCACTTGGTGGAGCTGGTGGCCCACACACTGGGGCTGTGTCCCCGAGCGGAGGACTTAGGTTCCAAAGTCCAGCAATTTCACCCCTTTCATCTCTCTTTACAAAATATTTATTAAAATGTCATTTAATAATGAATGAAAAAATTCAAAGGGAAGTATGCCATATCAAAATATATGAATCACGATATATATAAATGTATGCCATAACAAATCTCATTAATAAAGAAAGTATAAGCTACAGTTTGTATAAACACGGTTATTCAGATGTACACCGCTCTCTTTCATGAAAATATGACAACCCTGACAGCAGTGTGTAGAGACACACAGCCCTCATGATCACAGCTCCGCCCGCTGTGACGGACCGGTGAGCGGAGCAAAACACAGGCCCAATCCCAAACCGCCCCCTACACACTACCCCCCTACACACTACCCCTCTACACACTACCCCTCCGTTTGTGCGTTCGCGCGGAGAGTCTGCCACATTAAGTGCTGTTCCAAGCCAACGAGTGTAGAGCGGTGTGGAGGGGGAGAGGGCTATCAAGCCCTCAAACAGCGAGTCTGCATCGGTGCTGACTTGAGACCGGTCTCTACCTGACCGGAGTCACGCTGTGTGTGTCCGTCAGGAAACACGCTGTTTACAAACAGTTCCAGCAAACATCCACTGATAAACTGCGATGTTAACAACCTCATGATAACCTCATATTGTTTTAACTTAGGATCATATCTGTGTTTAGTCTAGAAAAAGGTAAATGTGTGCATTTTATTATAAAGTTGTGTATATTTACAGACTGTTGCAAAAACTAAGAAGCTTATAAAAATAACAATTAAAGATGTTTGGAGTTTTATTTTAGTTATTAATTTACATTTTTTGTCTAAGAGATGCTGATTTGAAACCGTTGTTACAGTTACGGCATTTCCTGTTTCTGCTGGAGAGAGGGGAGTTTGTCCCAACGCTTGCCGCTGTATTTACTCCCTCCATCTGACAGGAGGGAGCCTCGTTGAGCTGCGAGTGTCACTCCACGGAGTTCACTCCGTCACGGAGGGGTAGGGTGTAGGTGTAGGGCGTGGTTTGGGATTGGGCCACACTCTTCAAGTTAGATGTTACGTCCCCCTCTAGGGTAGAGGAAAATGACATACACCAGTATGGAATTGGTATAGGGTTTATTTTAAATAGCAGGGTAACAAAAATGGCAGGCATGCAGCCTGGACCAAACAAAAAGGCCAAAAGGGCACAGGTTGATAAATAACCAAACAAAAGGAGGACTCTAAAAAGGAGTCTAATTGCATACAGGGAAATAAATACTAATACACTAAAATAAGAAACGAAACAAAACATCACTTTAAAAGTGGTACAACTAACAAAAGGAGTCTGTACAAAAACACAGCTAAACTAAAGGCAACAGTCACAAAATCCTAAGCTACTCTAGACACTACTAATACACAATACCAAACTAAATATGGGCACACGAGTTTAACCACTGTTAACAGAATTATCTAAGGAGCAAGGAGGCGTCAGTTCACATGTCAGAACCTCCAGAGTGATCGTTAGTCACAGGCTTTGTAGTCATCTCCAGAAGGTGTGCGCCAGATGTGCGCTGCGATTGGAGCGCGTCTGGCCCGACAAGCTCCAATCACAGTCCTCAGAGGCGGACCAGGAGATGGCAGCCAATGACATCAGGGGAACCGCACAGTTCGTTTGCATAAGAACACAGGTTAACACAGTTAAGACGACCAGGAAGGCGGCAGCCATAACATTCAACCTAACACACTTAGCTAGTTTATCTACCTCTGGAACATGGCGAATACAGTCGCTGTTGTATCTGTGTCTGTATCATGTTGTTGTGAGTGTGGACGGAGCAGATACAACGTTAGCTTATCCGATCTCCATTCAAAAAACACGCATTTTAAAAAGTTTTTCGCCTGCCGTCTGTCTGCACACTTGTCAAAGCATTAATTCATGGTTTTTAATAACCGTTATCAGTATGTTGTTACTTCTGCATCATTTAGAAACGTGTATTACAATTAAATCACGGTAAACTATGTTCATTTTGTTGTAGTTGGTTTCTACCACAGTATGGAGGGAGGGAAATATTATTATTTATTATTCCTGTGTTATTATCCAAAGTTACTGTACACTTTTGAATAATGTAGTTAATCTACTATAATTAGTTTGTTTAATATAGAGTCGTTATGAATTTGTTTTAAAGCTCAATAAATAACAAAGAAGAACTTTGACCAGCACTTTTCTAATTTTGTCCGGAAGATTTAAACTTTAACGGAAATGTTGACCGGCAAAATTCTAACGGAAACTCTGGTGTGTATGTGTGTGTGTGTGTGTGTGTTTTCAGGGTTTATTACAGAAGCAGAGGGAGCTGGAGACTGATCTGAATCCTCTCCTGAAGCGCCATGACAAAGAGCAGCTGCCACCCTCGTCAACGCACCGCATGTGACCTTTCACCCCTCCTCCGTGTGTGTTCCTGAGTCAGGATAAAGAAGAGACTCTACAGTGTTTGAACCGGTCGTCATGGAGAACCTTTAACAGAATCAGGAGCTCGTCCATCACTTTGAAACTGGATGTGCCACAAACGAGTTTACTACACTAAAGTGCATCAGAGTGAATCCGACAGTTGTCCTTAATTGTTGAATGTATTAGTAAGGCCTGGAAGATGAGAGAAAAACAATTGTGGTGATGTTTTTTCTCAGTTTGATTCATAACCTGGTCTGATCCCAAGTGTTTCCTGTGTTTACTTAAAAACAGGTGGACAAATAGACTGGATTTTCTGTTTTGAGTTGCGAAACTCCCCATCAAATGGGAAACCAGCTGATCTTTTGTCAGCACCCAAACAGAGGAATGTCTGCACTTCCTCCAATGTGAGTAGTACTGCACGCTGAAGTTTTAGCCAGCTGTCCTTTCTGAAACGTCACCTTTAAATATCGGCTCTGATCGCCTGGAACCTTGTATGTGGTGCTACGAAAAAAATATCTATTTAAAACCAAAAAGTAGAGCCTGAGTAAAGCGGTAGCATTGGTCTCTATTAGAACATTAATGGCGCATTTCCACTACAGCGCGGTTTAAGCGTGCCGTGCCCGGCCCGTTTTTGGTTGCGTTTCCACTAGGCATAGTTCCGCACAAACAGCTCACCAGTTTCACAAAATTAAGAAATATTTAATTATTTAAATCGGGTCCATCAGTTCTACCTCATTTGGAAGGTTTAAAGCACGAAGGCTGCTCTGAAGATAAAACACCACTCGTGTTTTTTTCTCAACGAATAAAACAAACACATTTTCTCACTAACTGAATTGATTTAGTAACATTTTATGTAAAGACTGTATTTTAAAATGTAGTTTTTAATGCACTTTCCATGAATGAGACTAACAAACAGGTGTGGAGCTCAATGTTTATTAAAAATCATGAAATCATTTTTTTTTGTTTCTTCGGCTTCTTGCTGGCAAGGAGCTTTGTTACCCTATGCTTCTGTGTTTTGTGGGCTTAAAGGTCCCATGACATGCTTCTCCGGTTATTACCCGTCCCCTTGCGTGTTATGAAGGTGTTTCTGCATGTAAACGGTCTGCAGAGTCACAAACCCTCAAAGTACACCCTGTAGCGAGTAAAACTCTAACACAGAAAAGACCTGTCTGTGCTGCCCCAGAACGCCTCGTTGGAGATTTCTCTTTTTCCATTGTTTTCTTCCTGGGTATGGTGACTTGCCCATACCCAAATGGACCAATCCGTGGAGCTCCTCACACACACACACTCTTTTAGCAGCAAAAATGTGACACTCTGGGGGGGGGGGGGGGCTAGTGGAGCCTCGCAGATGGGGGGGGCAGGAGCTCCAACAAGGCGTGTAGGACAGAGAGTGAATACACATACTTTACAGAGATGCTGTGTGAGAAACCAATGTGATTTTGGAACATTGAACAATGTAAATCTATTCTAGTAGACCTCAACAATGGAATTATGATCAGTAGAAATGGCCATGACATGGGACCTTTAAAGTGCTTTTTTATTTATTGCAAATGTAATAAAATGATGTAAAGTGTTACGAGAACCTTACATTTCTTTCTAGACTTTGTTTTGTCGTGTTTTATTTAGGCAACCACCTGACCAGTGAATTTCAACAAGGCTCTTACGTGACAATTTTAGGTGGTAGAGATTATTCTTATTATATCTCACTGGACACAATATCAAAAGTAATGCTGTCAGATTCCAATCAGACATAATTTATTATTTGTGTCAACGTTCTTCTGATACATAATATTTTCTTAAAGGTGCCCACTTTGCCCTTAACGATCATTCTGTTAGTCAGCAGGATTCAATTAAAAACCTTTATTTATCCAGGTAAAATCCCATTGAGATCAATGATCTCTTTTTCAAGGGAGACCTGCAGCAGTAGGTTCCACAAGAAGACATAAAAACATAAACAACAGAACAACAAAAGGACATCATACAGCAAAATGTACAGGGATTACAATTTACATATTTAACCACAAGTACAGGTACCAACAGCATCTGATTGTGTAGCATCCAACCGAGCTTTAAAAACATGTAGTGGTACTAGCTTGGTAATTTTCCATTCTTTTTGCAGACTGTTCCAAGTTAGTGGAGCTGCACATCTAAAAGCTTTCTTCCCTAAGACAGTCCTAGCACTTGGCACATTTAATAAAACCACAGCATGCGATCTCAGGCAATAAGTACTTTCAATTCGCAGAGAGATCAGGGAGCAGATATAAGATGGTAGTTTATCCAACATGGCTTTGTAAATGAAAAAGTACCAGTGACTGAGCCTCCGTACAGTAAGTGATGGCAAAACCGCCTTGGTATACAGGGTACAGTGATGCGTAAGTGCTTTACAATTTGTCAAAAATCTCAGTGCACTGTGATACGCAGCATCTAACTTGCTCAAGTAATTGGCAGGTGCATTCATATATAACAAATCACCATAGTCCAGCACAGGTAAAAAGGTCACAGTGACTAGCCTTTTCCTGGCCTCAAGCGAGAAACAGGACTTATTTCTGTAAAAGAAACCTAGCCTAACCCTCAGCTTTTTAAGCAGGTTATTTACATGAAATTTAAAAGTGAGACAATCATCAAGCCAGATACCAAGGTATTTGTAACAGATAACCACTTCAAGTTGTATTCCGTGCGTAGTTACAATATCCAAAGCAGTCTCCGGTGTATTTTTAGCTTTAGCTTTAGAAAAGAGCATTACCTTGGTTTTATCCACATTTAAAAGAAGCTTAAGCTCAGAGAGCTAAGCCTGAATAATGTTAAAAACAGCCTGTAATTTAACACCAGCCTCGTTAATCGAGGGACCTGCACAGTACATAACGGTATCGTCCGCATAAAAATGTAAGGTTGCTCCTTCGACATTTCCACCTAAACTATTAATATAGATAGAGAATAATAGCGGACCTAAAACTGAACCTTGTGGTACACCATCAGTGATGTTTAACCACTCAGAAGACAGCCCATCAAACTGAACACATTGGGACCTTTCGGGGAGGTAGTTCACAAACCTACTGCATGGCTGGATATGCCAATACTGACCAGCCTCTGCTTCAAAATGCGATGATCGACGGTGTCAAAAGCTTTGGATAGGTCAACAAATAGAGCTGCACAACTCTGCTTATTATCTAAAATACTCGTAATGTCATTCACTACTTTCATTGTGGTAGTGATGGTGCTATGTTGCTTTCTGAAGCCTGACTGATGTTTAGACAGGATGTCATTTGTACATAAAAACACCTTTACCTGTTCACTCACTAGGCGTTCAAAAACCTTAGCCAGAACTGACAATTTAGAGATGGGTCTATAATTGTTTAATAAGGTGGCCTCCCCTCCTTTTAGCAAAGGCAGGACATAAGCTGACTTCCATACTTTTGGGATTTTGTTCGTGCTGAGAGAGAGGTTAAAAAGAGTAGTAAGAGGTGGAGCAATAAAATCTGCAGCTATCTTTAAAAAGAAAGGTTCTACGTTGTCCGGACCAGCCGGCTTTTTAGGATCTAGCTTGGTTAAGACTTCACGAACAACATCAACAGTAAAAGGAGTAAAACTGAAAGGGTTTTCCAGACCACATTGTTCTGAGTCACCGACTGTGGTGTTCACAGAAGCAGAATTAGAAACAGAATGAAACAGAGAGCCACAGGACACAAAATGCTCATTAAAACAATTTAACATGGTAGCCCTGTCCGATATAGAGCCAGATGCTGTGGTAAGGCACGGAGGTAGCTCATTACGGATATCACCGGTGGATATCGATTTTATGGCTTTCCAGAATTGTCTAGGGTTGTTCAGGTTCTTTGTGGTAACTGACAGATAATACTTAGATTTAGCACTTTTGACTATGTGAAGTGAAGCTATTTCTTAGCTGCCTAAAACGCAGCCATTCTACCTCTGAGCCTGATTTCCTAGCCTTTGCCCAGGCCTTGTTTCTCTCATGTAGGAGACTAGATAATTCAGCAGAAAACCAAGGATTGTCTCGTCCTTTCACTCTAAATGTACGCAGGGGTGCCTGTCTATCTATAATTTCCATAAAACCAAGATAAAAATAAGACCAGGCAGTTTCAACATCAGCACACAAATCGATTTTTCCCCAATCAAACCCAAACAGAACATGTACAAAACCCTGCTCCACAAAATGTTTTATGTCTCTCTTGATGATAATACGAGGTTTAACCTTTTGGACTTTTGTGTCCCTAATTGTGGCTACAACACAGTGGTCACTCAGATAATTCGCAAATACTCCCACAGCTGAGTATTTATAGGGAACATTAGTTAAAATGAGATCAATTAGGGAGGATTTATTTGGAGACTTAATATTAGGGTGAGTAGGACTGTCAACAATCTGTGTAACATTTAAAGAGATACAAAGGTTTTTAAAATCCTCTGACACTGTAGTTAACCAGTCCCAGTTAAAATCTCCAAGTAGCACTATTTCCTTGTAGTCTAGTTGCGATAAAAGATTTGCTAGCGAAGACAAGGAGTATTTGACAGCTGAGGGGGGTCTGTAACAGCCCACGACCATGACCTGTTGACCCTTTGCCACTTCTATATTTAAGGCTAAAAATTCAAATTGCTTACTGATAGATTTGGAAACTAATGTGGTTACACTGAACTTATTCTTAACATAAATGGCAACGCCACCACCTTTATTAGGCCGGTCGGTACGATACACATTATAACCATTTAAGGCAATGTCAGAGGCCAAAATAGATTTATTTAGCCATGTTTCTGATAAAACAATGACGTCAGCGTCAGTCGAGCTCGCCCAGATACGGACAAAATCTAGTTTACCTAACAGACTGCGCACATTCAAGTGGATGAAACCCAACCCAGACCTAGCTTTAAAATCAGCAGGAGTAGCGATCTGACTACTACTACTGGGCGGACCAGGGTTAGGTTGTACATTTCCTGACAGTAATAACAACAAAAAAACCAGGCATCTTTTCCTCTTAAACGACACACATACATTGTCATCTACTTTAGAATCACCGGAAAAGTCTGCGAGAGTGTGATTTGAGCTTAAGAAGCAGTCCTGAAGAACCATCATCGCAGGAAAACATAAAAGACAAACATATTTTGTCGAGCAGATTGACTGTGACAAGGCAACCGGTAATTGTTTGTGTAACACATCCGAACCTTTGCAGGGGATGCCCACTGCGGGTGGCAGAACAGACCTGAATCCAGAAGACTCCTCAGAATGACTAGAGATCTTCTCATAGTCCAAAATAGTTAACAGGCACAGCAGAATCCCGATATGGGCCATTTTCCCAGACCAGCACACAGAATCCGCGATGTTCCTGGAGCAAAATCAGCACAGCAGCAAAGGACAGACGAAAGCAGCAGCGTGGTATCCCCGGGGTGAAAGCAGGCCTCTGCAACAGCAGAACCAGGACAGGTGGAAAGCAGGCCCCAGCCGTGGTAAAAACCTCCTCCGTACAGCAACACACGCCCGGTGGAAGCAGGCCAAGCCCGAAGCGTGGATCCACTCCGTCTCTCCGCGACGACTCCGGGGTAAAAACCACTCCAGTGCAGCCATACTCTACAGGTGGGAGCAGACCTCCGTAGATCGCAGATCGCAGGCAGCAAACAGGTGGAGCCGCTCCGTGTCATGTCTAGGAAACTAATAGTGAAAGTGTATTCTTTATGTTAGTTTTGTCATGTCCCTTTGCCCTGTGCTTTATGTTTATTCCCTTAATTAATCATCCCTCTCATTTCAGGCCTCCACGCTCCCCGCCCCCTTCTGTCTCCTGCGTCCTTGATTGTTTTCCCCGCCCTGATTGTTTCCACCTGTGTCCCCTTTACCTGTGTATATATTGTGGTAGCTTCCTCCTGTTCATTGTCAGTTCGTTGTCTTACTATGACCCACGTTCCTGATTACCTCACGGACTTCCCACGGATCTACCTCATTGATCACTTGCTAGTTTTCCTCGAAAGAGTATATTTGTTTTCCTTGTTTTGATTACTGTGCTAAATTCCAGTAAAGTCTTTATTTTTTGAGAACACTATCTGAGTCGTGCAATTGAGTTCATGCCTCAGAGTCTCTCCTTGACAGTACGAACTGACCATTAAAATGAACTCAGCCGACTCAGACCAGCTAAAGAACGCCATCCGCTTTCAGGGCCAACGTCTTGGGCAACAAGAAGAGCAGATGGTCGCCATACAGCACGGAGTGCAGCACCTATCCAACAGCCACGGGGAACTACAATCATCGGTGACAACCCAGGTGAATCTGCTGGCAGCTGAGGTCCAGCGTGTGCTCACTCACCTGCAGGCTGCTTCTCCTCCCACGACTCCCCCGGTTCCGGCGGCGACCGGTTCCGTTCCCAACCGGCCTACTGAGCCGCACAGTACTTCCATGCGTCTGGCTCCACCCGAAAAATATTCCGGAGACTTGGAGGGCTGCCGGACGTTCATTGTGCAGTGTGAGTTACACTATCACCACCAACCGGCTGCTTTTCCCACGGACAATTCCAAAGTGGCTTTCATGATCTCCCATCTCTCCGGCCGAGCAGCAGCGTGGGCTACGGCAGAGTGGTCCAGAGGCTCCCCCATCTGCGGGTCTCTGGAAAACTTCATAGACACTATGAGAAAGATCTTCAATCAAACCACGCCGGGCAGGGAAGCAGCTCGGGCTCTGATTAAGCTGAAACAACATCAGCGGAGTGTGGCTGACTACGCCATCGAGTTCCGGACTATGGCAGCCGATAGCGGCTGGAACTCCGCTGCATTGTTTGACGCTTTCGTCAGCGGTCTCTCGGATTCCCTACAAGACCAGCTGGCGCCTCTCGATCTGCCCGCTGACTTGGACTCTGTCATATCCATGGCAATACGGATAGACAATCATTTGACGGAGAGGAGAAGGAATAAATCCAAGGATGCGGTTGATCCGCCTCCCCAGAGGAGACGCTCGCCGCTGGATACTACTTCTTCTTGGAGGCCCCGTCACCCCTCACCGGCGTTCCGGACAACAGCGCCCCCTGGCTCCGTGGAGGAGCCAATGCAGTTGGGCCGCGCCAAGCTTTCGATGGCAGAACGTCAGCGTCGATTAAAGGAGGGTCTGTGCTTCTACTGCGGGCAGCGCGGACATCCACAAGCGGCTTCTCCGGTAAAAGAGGAGGCTCACCAATAAAGAGGAGTACTTTGGTGAGCCGGATCTCTTCTTCTGACTTTCCTCCTCGCACCCTGACCCGCATCCAAGTAAAAATCAGAGACAATGTGGTTACTCATGGTGCACTCATTGACTCAGGGGCAGACGAAAGTCTGATGGATTGGGGTTTAGTTAAAAAATTGGACATAAAAACTAAACCTCTACCCCAGCCTCTTGAAGCGAGTGCTCTCGATGGGCGGCTGTTGTTTAAAGTGACTCACCAAACAGAGCCTTTAGAAATAAGATGTGATGATAACCATCACGAGACAATGTCATTTCACTTGTTTAATTCAGCCCAACATCCACTCATTTTGAGGTTTCCCTGGTTGAAACTTCATAACCCTCACATTGATTGGCAATCTGGGAGGGTGGAGGGGTGGGGAAAGAATTGCAGAGATCACTGTGTTAAGCAGGTAGCGGAGATTGACAGAAGAGGTAACACTGGGAGGGTTAGGCAGGGAACTATCCCAGAAATATATTTTCCTGATGTTCTTTCAGTCCCTTCCTGCTACCACGATTTAAGTGAAGTATTCAGTAAATCCAAGGCTCTGACTCTTCCGCCTCACCGACCCTATGACTGTGCTATCGACCTGATTGCTGGGTCTACAATTCCTAAGGGTCGACTATATGCTATTTCAGGACCTGAGAAAGAGGCCATGAAGGACTATATTGATGCCTCCCTCAAAACAGGCCTTATTCGCCCTTCCTCATCACCAGCAGGAGCGGGATTTTTTTTTTTGGGAAAAAGGATGGGTCTCTTAGGCCCTGTATTGACTACTCGCATCTCAATGACATTACGGTTAAAAACCGGTACCCCCTTCCTCTCATCTCGTCAGCCTTCGAGCAGCTTCAGGGAGCCAAGGTTTTCACCAAGTTAGACCTGCGTAATGCTTATCATTTAGTCAGGATCAGGGAGGGTGATGAATGGAAGACGGGTTTCAACACCCCTTCAGGCCACTATGAATACCGTGTAATGCCATTTGGATTATCAAACGCTCCTGCTGTGTTCCAGGCTATGATCAACGACGTGTTGAGGGAGTTTCTGAACCGTTTCGTTTTTGTATATCTGGACGACATTCTGATCTACTCCCCTGACCTTGACACCCATAAACAACATGTCCGCCAGGTTCTACAAGAGCTGCTCAAGAATAGGTTGTTTGTCAAAGCAGAAAAATGCGAATTCCATGCAGAGACAGTCACTTTCTTGGGCTTCATCATTTCGCCAGGTCAGGTTAGGATGGACCCAGAGAAGGTTAGCGCAGTAGCTTGTTGGCCTACCCCTGACTCTCGTAAGAAAGTGCAGCAGTTTTTAGGCTTTGCAAATTTTTACAGACGTTTTGTGCGGAGGTTCAGTGCTATTGCAGCCCCTCTTCATGTCCTCACGTCCCCTCAAGTGCCTTTTTTGTGGTGTCCTCAGGCTGAGGAGGCTTTTTCTCGGCTTAAAGGAATGTTCACCTCTGCTCCCATACTCACCTTGCCGGACACCACTCGTCAGTTTGTGGTAGAGGTGGATGCCTCCAACGAAGGGGTGGGAGCGGTCCTCTCCCAACGACTACAGAAGGACAACAAACTTCACCCCTGCGCTTTCCTGTCCAGGAAGCTCTCCCCAGCAGAGAGAAATTACGACGTGGGAAACCGTGAGTTGCTGGCCGTGAAGCTGGCACTGGAAGAGTGGAGGCATTGGTTGGAGGGAGCCGAGCATCCTTTCGTGGTTTGGACCGATCACAAAAACTTGGAATATATAAGAAAGGCCAAAAGACTGAACTCCCGCCAGGCTAGGTGGACCTTGTTTTTCAACCGTTTTGACTTTGTTCTTTCCTTCAGGCCGGGGTCTCAGAATGTCAAGCCTGACGCTCTGTCCCGTCTGTTTGACCCTGTGCCTGCAGTCAAGGAGCCGGAACCCATCATCCCATTAAACCGGGTGGTAGGAGCGCTGACTTGGTCAGTAGAGAAGGAGGTAATACGAGCCAATGCTGGAGCTCCTGCACCAAGGGGTTGCCCGCCATAACCGGCTTTTCGTTCAGGAGGCCGAGCGACCACAGGTGATCCACTGGGCTCACACTTCGCTGCTCACCTGTCACCCTGGAGTCAAGAGAACTATGTTCATCATAAAACAACGTTTCTGGTGGACATCCATGGAGAAGGAGGTGAAGGAGTATGTGGAGGCGTGCCCTGTCTGAGCTCGAAACAAGACCTCTTCCAGGGCGCGAATAGGACTATTACAACCACTCCCTATTCCCAACAGACCCTGGTCAGAGATCTCCATGGACTTCGTCACTGGCCTGCCCCTCTCTAGAGGTAAAACCATAGTTCTTACGGTAGTGGACCGTTTTTCTAAAATGACACATTTCATTGCTTTGCCCAAGATGCCCTCAGCGAAGGAAACGGCTGAGGTCATGAAGCATAATGTGTTTCGGCTTCATAGTTTCCCAAAGGATATTGTCTCCGACCGGGGCCCCCAGTTTGTGTCACGCTTCTGGAAGGAGTTCTGCCGCCTCATCGGTGCCACGGTCAGTCTCTCGTCAGGATACCATCCGGAGTCTAACGGCCAGACAGAGCGCCTAAATCAAGAACTGGAGACCTGTTTGCGCTGCTTGGTGTCCCAGAATCCATCCTCCTGGAGCGAGCACCTCACCTGGGTTGAGTATGCGCACAACATCCTCCCTACTTCTGCCACGGGCCTGTCCCCATTTCACTGTGTTTATGGCTACCAGCCGCCACTGTTCCCAGCCACGGAGAGGGAGGTCACGGTCCCGTCTGCCCACGCGCTGGTCAGGCGTTGTCGGCGAGTGTGGGCTGCGGCTAGGAAGATCCTCTGCAGGAATTCACAACTGGTGAAAAGAGCAGCAGACCGAAAACGCCAACCAGCTCCTGTATACCAGCCAGGCCAAAAAGTCTGGCTTTCTACACGAGACCTTCCCCTCCACGTACTCTCCCGTAAATTGGCTCCCCGGTTTGTGGGTCCTTTTCCCGTCACCAAGGTCATCAACCCGGTTTCAGTGAGACTACGGCTTCCCAGGTCCATGAAGGTACATCCCACCTTCCATGTAGGGAAACTAAAACCCTTGAAGGAGAGCGCTATGGTTCCCACCGCCAAACCCCCCCCGCCCCCCCGGATGATTGATGGAGGTCCGGTTTACACCGTCAAGAAGATATTGGCTAGTCGGAAAAGGGGTAGAGGGCGATAGCTACTGGTTGACTGGAAGGGTTATGGTCCTGAGGAGCGGATATGGATTCCTTCCCGCTTCGTCATAGATAAAAGCCTCATTGAGGATTTTGACCGCCTCAACTCAGAGGAGCCTGGGCCGTCAGGAGCCGTCCCTAGAAGGGGGGGTACTGTCATGTCTAGGAAACTAATAGTTAAAGTGTATTCTTTATGTTAGTTTTGTCATGTCCCTTTGCCCTGTGCTTTATGTTTATTCCCTTAATTAATCATCCCTCTCATTTCAGGCCTCCACGCTCCCCGCCCCCTTCTGTCTCCTGCGTCCTTGATTGTTTTCCCCGCCCTGATTGTTTCCACCTGTGTCCCCTTTACCTGTGTATATATTGTGGTAGCTTCCTCCTGTTCATTGTCAGTTCGTTGTCTTACTATGACCCACGTTCCTGATTACCTCACGGACTTCCCACGGATCTACCTCATTGATCACTTGCTAGTTTTCCTCGAAAGAGTATATTTGTTTTCCTTGTTTTGATTACTGTGCTAAATTCCAGTAAAGTCTTTATTTTTTGAGAACACTATCTGAGTCGTGCAATTGAGTTCATGCCTCAGAGTCTCTCCTTGACACTCCGTCCCTTCGCGACGAGCAGGCGTCCGTAGATCGTAGATCGTAGATCGTAGATCGCAGAACGCAGACAGCAACAGGTGGAGCCGCTCCGTCTCTTTGCGACGTCTCCAGAGGATAAACACCTCAGTACAGCCGCACTCGACAGGTGGGAGATGTATATATAACCTGTGTTGTTGTTTTCTACAATAAATTGGGTTTTTACTACCCTCTATTCAGCTTCCAACAGTAAGATAAGAGTACTACATAGTTTATGCATATTTTGGTGAAGGATCTGAAAACTAGATAAATATAACTTGGGATTATATTCATTGTTCTGTGCATCGTCATTTAATAATAACCATGTACTTACCATGTTAGCTGAGATCTGGACACATGAGGAAAAAAACTGGAAATTAACTACTGAAATAGCAAACAGGAACAGAAAAGGAGTAACTTACTGTGACCTGATAAAACCAACAAAATGTATACCATACCATATTCTTTAAAGGGCCCCTATTAGGCCCCTGTGACATGTCTCAATGCTTTAATGTTCAAAAAGCTCTTTATTTTTCTCATACTGCCTGTGCTGCAGCACCTCTTTTCACCCTATGTCTGAAACCAGAGCCCAGTCTGCTCTGATTGGTTAGCTCAAAACTTCAGAATTTGTATTGACCGCCGTTCAACTGACAGCGTTGTTTTCCCCAAAAAGTGGGCGGAGCCGTTATTTTTGCCCGGAAGTGACGCATTTGTTACTCTCATCTATACTCTGTAAAGCCCTGGGTTGCGTTCCGATAATCCAAAAATCAGCTCCTAAATTCTAACCCTATCTCCTATTCCTTGACCTCTGAGTGAACCATCACGGGATTAAGGGATAGTGGATAGGAGAATTCAAAAGGACTTAGGAGAAGAGACTGCGGTACTTTAGAGAATCCGAATGCACTTTCACTATCCGACATGTTTATGATGCGTCAGCGGACGTCATGATTGTGCGTCTGCTGCTGTGGCCGGAAACTATGGAAACTACAGTTTTCTATAGCGGACTACAACATGGATGTTTAATAAGAACGAGGGACTACTGTAAACTCATCTTGAGACTCTGCACCGTGCTCTGATGCTGTTGCTTTAAAGATCAAATGCCAGTAAAATCGAAATCATATAGCTACAACACTATCTAAGATATTGCAGTATTAAAATCGGAGATAATATGCGTCTGGCAATGCGCAATATTTATTTTGTTCAACCCCCAACACCAAGTCCGACGATTTATTTTCTCAGCCGCTCCTCCGCAAGATGGCGTCGCGTGACGTCACAGTGGCCAAACAAACAAACCTTGGCTTATCGCTCACAGCTGCTTCCGACGATAGTACAACTTAGTTTCGTTATCATGTCTGATTCTGAGTAGACTATAGACTAAAAGCTTTAGGAATCCAAACTATAACATATAATAAGTACCCTGTATCAAGATTGATGCAAAACAAGTGAAATTGGACCTTTTTAGAGAGGTTTAGAAAAATAAAGTCACCACTGGGTAATTTGGGAACCATCACAACCAAACACAATGCTAACAGTGAGACTCTGAATTAGCCCCGAGCGAAAAATGCTAACCTATTACTGCACCGAAATCACTCCTAGCTCCCTTATTACTTATCCTAGCTCCACATCCAACACATTGTTTATGATAGTAAAGACACAGAATCTAACGGTGCCCACCTCTATAAGCAATAAAACTGCAATTCCGTTATCTGCGTTATCTGCTGTGCTCCGTGCGCTTTGAAATCTAATCAAAAGTTGTTTACCTCAATTCTTTGGCGTTTCTGCATCGCCCGGCTCTTTCGTTCTTTCAGTGGTTTATTGTGCTGAAATATGGAGGGGACGGCTCCGGGTTTCAGCCTCCGACGTGCTATTAATGCTTCTCCACCAACAGACTTCATGATAGCAGGATCAACGTCGTATGCATCACATACAGTGGTCAGAACACAACTTGCTCCATTTTGTCAGTTGCCATCCACAGGGTCGGCTCTAGAACAAATCGAATGGGGGGGCAATCATTTACAAAGGGGGGGGCACACACTGCCGTCAACAACCAACACACAAACACCAACGCAACTTCAAAAAACATGCTGTAAAGTCTATTGTCTTTCACACACATTGCAGGGTGTAGTGCTATTTTATAGCGCACCTATGACTTGTGCATACATGCACGGTTGTGGCACGACCACCAAAACAGAAACATATAAGGACATAGGCCACCATATAAAAAGGGTGCAAATGTATTTAGTATCCTATCCATGTGAACATGTTTTAGGTGGGTGTGGACCTAACCTTCTCTAGGAGGGTCCGGGGGCATGCTCCCCCGGGAAGATTATTTTAAAAATATTGAAGTTCAATGCATCAATCTGGTGCACTTTGAGAGCAACATGAAGAGATCTATGGATAGCCTACATCTCTCAGCATCCATATGAAACAGAACTGTACACAGATTTACTTTTTCTTTATGGATATTTTACTAATCACTCCACTTTTCAACTGTATTCTTGTGTTACTGTCCTATAGTATTTCATTCCCGTTTTTTATTTATTCTCTTATTCTTTAATGACTATAATGATCGTATAAAGGTATTCCTCGCAAATACTTGTTTACATAAATGGTGACCAAACCGTTTGAGACCCAGAGATAACTTACACCAAAGTGAACTATCTAAACACTGAGAGAATCCTTACCTCACTGAGCTGAGGTTATACGATCCTCTCAGTCTGACAGGAGAGGACTGTCCTAACACCTTGGTTTAGAAACAGCTCTTTATATCCGTTAGCATAGCTAGCTAACCAGATGCTAACATCAACATTCCACGTTACCGCTCGCGCACTCACAAAATGCGCTCGTGCCACACACACACAGAGCCGAGCTTGAATGAAACACAGAGACCCAGAAGTAGGCTACTTGTACTGTACTGTATATCATATTATTTTCGATGGCTTTACTGTATAATCACTAATCAGTGTAACAGATGAACAGATCGCCACCGGGCTTTCATCTAAACACACAGCCACGTAATGATAACAAAACAAAGATCGGGGGTCATTGGTCAAGCAACACACCAATCAGAGAGCAGCAGTGAGCACAGCTCAGGCCGTGTTTTATATTTGTATTCTTTATTTCTGACGTATTTCACACAAAAAACCTTTAGTGGAAACGTTTTCACTTATATGATTTTTTTTTTTAAACGGCAAAGTGGCTAGGCTTGCCCACCCTGCGTTGGGGGGGCACAGTGACTCATTTGGGGGGGCATGGCCCGCGAATGACCCCCCATGACGCCGACCCTGGCCATCCAACACGATTCACTAAAAAAATCAATTTTTTGCGGATGATTTGGTCTTTGGGAAATGCATGTAAAACTCTCCCAGATCCCGCACCGTTCGTACAACAAAAAGCACAACAATAACCCATGTTAATTCAGTTTTCTTTTCGAAAAACATGTGACCGAGACTGCCGAGTCGGGATATTTGAGATGGGTCTGGCTGTAGACCGCAGCAAGGAGGCGGATCGTATAGGGGCGGATCGTATAGGGGCGTTTCCTAACTTTTTTTTATCCAATAGAATAATGACACTCAGCAGAAATACATACTGTAGGTGGCAGTAATGCAACTTAAGGGATTCCAGCTGCTTTTATAAATCCTCGCAGAATAAGTCATTCGTTCTTTCACGATGGCCGAACAACAAGTTGAAACAGCGGTAATAGTATTTTCCAGAGATGCATGTTTATATTTATTGTAATGTCATTTTTCTTAACACACAATTGTCTCGTTATCAAAGTACAACATCGACTGTCCAACCTCGTTAAGCGTTAATAAAGTAAATAATAGTTGTATGTGGTAAAAATGTTTGTGGTATTAGATGCTAACTTAGCATGATGCTATAAACACGTTGTCCTATAGTCCCGTTTGCAACCAGGCCTACTCTACTGTTGTAATAACGTTAAGCTTAGATAGGTCAATAGATTATCAGGCTCGGTAACAATACTGATTTGTGTTACCAAAGCTGATCATCTAATTGACCTAAGGTTATCGTATATGCTGTGATGCTAACCATGATGCTAGTGTACTGTTGTATTATCTTGGAAATATAAGTAGGCCTGCCCTACATACTGTAACTTAATCAAATAATATGGTATGGATTCGGATAGACAACATGGCTAGCTTGGTTGGTTGAATTGAGTAATAAGATGTGCGGTACTGATTAAGGTTGTAACTGTAACAGTTTGTAACTACTAGTTGTAATGAACCAGACCAGAGACGGACGCATCCTTTCAGTAAATGTCGGCTGCTAATCAATATGTAAAAATAACACTTCGGATGTGTCTTCTATAATTATGTAACATTAGTTATGGCATCATCAGAAAAGATGAGCTGGCAGGATTCTGCAGCATTGACTGTTTCTATGATGCTGGAGGCACCTTCCAAGAATAAAATGTTTGTTTAATAAAGACTTTCCTCTTTGTATGTACTGTATATATATTTATTTTATTTTATTAATCTTACCACCAGACACAACATGAACAAATGAATGATACACATCAGGACAGTAACTTAAACTTCAGTATTTTAGGTGTACAGAAACCTCTACTCATGTTGTTAAATGATATACAGCAATATCTTCCATAAAACGTAGTTGATTGATTTGAATAATAATTACTACCACTGCACAAACAGTGAAAAATGATATGCCTACAATTTATGAATTTGTCTTCTCTGTGGGTTGTATACTCTTCATTCTTTATGCAAATTAATTATAATTATTATTTTTCAAAGTTCGTTTATGATTCATTCAAAGCATTAAAATAAATGAGAAACGGAGAGCGTCATATACCTTTTAAGAAATACGTGGGGGCGGGGTTCATAACCCTTTAGGAAACGCCCCTATACGATCCGCCCCTATACGATCTGCCTCCTTGCTGCGGTCTGCAGCCAGACTCTATTGGGATATTTGGTCCAGAGACTGTTTGGCCACTATTACGTCACGCTGCTGGGAATTACATGTCAGAAATTCAGACGGCTTTGGGTCGAGTTTTGGATCAATAAAAAGCTTTTTTTTTGGGTGTATTATCTCGATTTAAATAAAATAAAAAATACAGGCAGTCTTAAAAACAACATTTCTATAAAAATGTAGCATATTTGGAAGCTTTGCATTTGATCTTTAAGCTTTATGAACGTGGACAACAGAGAAACATATTCTTCATGACCAAAGTTGGAATTGAAATAAAAAAGGAAAGTAAAACTTATGCTCATCACCCTCTCCCTCCGTTCCACATTAACACAAATGATCCCAATACGAATGATTGTATGAACTATGAAAATATCTTAAAATCAATACAATGTATTTATTATAAACGTTAGTCCTTAACATCTATCACTGTGTATATCACCATTCAAACATCTTTTAAAAGTTGAACAAACCCCACAGCTCAGTAAAGACTGTGAGATGTTGACTTTATTTGATAATTTCAGTAAAAACTAACGTTCATATTTCTCTTTTTGATTATAATACTGATGAACGTTCAGAACAAAGCACTTTGGCAACTTACCACATACTTTTTAAAATGCTTGATAAGCACGTTCATGATATCATTTCTCGGTCATAATCGGTTGTTTCCGTGAACGGCCGACTGTTGAGTGACGGCAAATGCTGCGGCTGCAATGCATTGTGGGGCAGCCTTTTCTCCTCTCCTTTCGTCAAGGGAGGTCCAGTGGTTCCTAAGCTAAAGGAGGTTATAAAGGAAGTTTGAAAGCTCCTTTCCTTTCATTTGGAGAATTGGAACGGCACTTAACATGGCTGCCACTGACGTACTTCCGGGTCATTTCACTTGGTTAGGAAGGTTCCTAAGCTAAATGGACTATTGGAATGCAACCCTAGATCAGGGGTTCCCAACCTTTATTGTGCCAAGGACCGGCAGATCCATAAAAAAAAAAATCGTGGACCGGTTGTCAATTTTAACTGATTTTAATATTTACTCACCACCAGCAGCAACAGAGACTAATTGTATGTAACAGCCTGAACAAATACTAGAACAATATGCATCCAAAACGTTAACAACGTTTAAAAAAGAACCGGTGTCGTTTTTTGGTTTTTCGGGAAAACGGAAAACCAAAAAAATTATTATAATAAATTATTATTCAGTTTTTAAACCAAAATGGGAAAACAGATAAATCAACGTTTTGGTTTTGTTTGTATGATTTACGGATAATCCAGTCAACCTGATCTCACCAGAATGCGTGACTCCACCACGACTCCTTAACACCGCATTGCGTGGTAGAGTCATGGGTTGCGTTCCGATAATCCAAAAATCAGCTCCTAAATTATAACCCTATCTCCTATTCCTTGACCTCTGAGTGAAACGTCACGGGGTTAAGGGATAGTGGATAGGAGAATTCAAAAGGACTTAGGAGAAGAGACTGCGGTACTGTAGAGAATCCGAATGCACTTTCACTATCCGACGTGTTTATGATGCGCCAGCGGACGTCATGAATGTGCGTCTGCTGCTGTGGGGAAACTATGGAAACTACAGTTTTCTATACAGCGGATTACAACATGGATGTTTAATAAGAACGAGGGACTACTGTAAACTCATCGAGAGACTCTGCACCGTGCTCTGATGCTGTTGTGTTATGCTTTATGAACGTGGACAACAGAGAAACATATTCTTCATGACCAAAGTTGGAATTGAAATAAAAAAGGAAAGTGAAACTTATGCTCGTCACCCTCTCCCTCCGGTCCACATTAATACAAATGATCCCAATACGTATGATTGTATGAACTATGAAAATATCTTAAAATCAATACAAATGTATTCATTATAAACGTTAGTCCTTAACATCTATCACTGTGTATATCACCATTCAAACATCTTTTAAAAGTTGAACAAACCCCACACAGCTCAGTAAAGACTGTGAAATGTTGACTTTATTTGATCATTTCAGTAAAAACTAACTTTCATATTTCTCTTTTGGATTATAATACTGATGAACGTTCAGAAAAAAGCACTTACCACATACGTTTTAAAATGCTTAATAAGCATCGTAACTTTCATGATATCATTTCTCGCTCATAATCGGTTGTTTCCGTGAACGGCCGACTGTTGAGTGACGGCAAATGCTGCGGCTGCAATGCATTGTGGGGCAGCATTTTCTCCTCTCCTTTCGGTTAGGGAGGTCCAGTGGTTCCTAAGCTAAAGGAGGTTATAAAGGAAGTTTGAAACCTCCTTTCCTTTCATTTGGAGAATTGGAACGGCACTTATCATGGCTGCCAGTGACGTACTTCCGGGTCATTTCACTCCGTTAGGAAGGTTCCTAAGCTAAATGGACTATTGGAATGCAACCATGCATTCTGCTACATTTACGTGTCGGCACCACGCAAAAAACCCCAATAGGCGCATTCACACCGCAGTATTTTTCCCACAAAGGTTCATGAGAACTTAGTTCATGAGAACTCTTTAGTTCTCATGAACTAAGTACAGATCGCGTTCACACCGGAATAAGTCCCTGGGGGAGGATTAGGCAAATGAAGCCGCTGACGTCACTACTTCTTCTTCTGCTTTGGGTTTACTGGCAGGCCGCAAACCACTTCACGGCGTATGCTGCCGCCCAAAGTCCCCGGCCGGAAGTCCCCGGAGTTGTGGACTGGCTTCAGTAGAAGCTGCTGGGACTCCCAGCAGCTTCTACTGAAGCCTTCCGAATAAATCGCCAGAACGCCGACACCTCCTCATCTCCACCGCTCCCATGTTTTATTTTGTGTTGCCATAAGTTAGTCTCTCTGCGTTTCTGCGCTGGGCTAATGCTAATAATGCTAATGCGAGGATAATAAAATGGCGGCTTCACAAAACTTTTTGGGAGTTTTACGGGGCGTGGTTTGCAATCCGCCCAGCCAATCAGACATAGGAACATTTTTCTCCCACGAAAGTCCCTGCTCTCTAGCAGGGACGGAAAAGGGGGTAAAAAGGTTCTCATGAACTAATTGTAGTACCGGCTCTTTTTGGTGTGAACGCGACAAAAGAGTTCTCATGAACCTTTGTGGGAGAAGTACTGCGGTGTGAATGCGCCTCATGTAAAGTGAATGAGGCTCTTTTGTCGTGGTGCACACACGCATTTCTACAACGTCCCGCAGTGAGCTTTTATTCTATAAAACGTTTTTAAAATCTACTATAGCTTGTAGTAACTCACGGGAGGCTTATTTTATTTTATTTGTATTCATAATCATTTTTATTTTTGGTCAGAATGTAAAAATTACATTAGTTACGAATTTTTGTTCTCAAAAAACAGTGCATTGTGTGTAATACAACTTTGATTTTTATTAAATTAGTTAGTTTTTAAGGAAGGCCAGAGCTTCAGCTGTGTCAAATATATTGTTCCCTTTAGTTAACGTTATTTAAAAGATAATGATCATGTCCCCTTTATTACGAGCGTCCATTCCCATTGGATAACGGAGAATTTTACACCCGGAAGTAAGTATTCTCCTTACTGTCGATTGATTTTACAGTGATATCTATACTCATCAACTCAAAAACACCAAATTATCCTTGTTAATTTCACAACATTGATTGGTTTAAATTGTGTACAATGCTTTTGTATTTTCCCCCTTCGATTCGGAGAAACGAATTTTTTTTTGGATGGCAGAAGACACTACACTACCCAGAATCCTCAGCTATTTTTTGGGACTACACCATGTGCTTAGCTTGACAAACCCCGTGATCAGTCCTCAAGCTCTGTGATTGGATGTTGGAGTTTACACGGAGCGTCAAAAAGCACCTTGAAATGGAATGAAACCCATCGACGGCACACTATTCAAAACAGGAATCGAACGTGTCCTATCCCCCCCCCTTAGGTCGCAGGCTCCTCCAACAGTGCAACACAATAAAACAGATACACAGAAAAAAAATAGTGAATAGTGCAATAAGAGTCTATATACAAGTTATTGGAATCTTTTTTTATTTGTATTTAACCTTTATTTAACCAGATAAAAGCATTGAGATACAATCTCATTTTTAATGCTGACCTGGCCAAGAAGGCAGCAACGTTACACATAACACATAACACACACATATAAAAGAGAACATAACTAAGAAAACTTTACATTGGGGTTTTTTGCGTGGTGCCGACACGTAAATGTAGCAGAATGCGTGACTCCACCACGCAATGCGGTGTTAAGGAGTCGTGGTGGAGTCACGCATTCTGGTGAGATCAGGTTGAATCCAGTGTATGCTGGGAAAACGAGGAGAAGGCGCATTATGAAGGAGATGTCCGGTCGCCAGGGTGTGTGTGTGTGTGTATGTGTGTGTTTCTCAATCGCGAGGATGCTGGCTTGGTAGTCGCGTACTTCCAAGTCACTTCCTTCAGAAACGAAGCAAGTATACTTCCAAGCCACGGCTTCGGAAAACGAAGAAGAATGGAACAGGCTAACAAGTGTGCCACTCTCTCTAACGGTTTCAACAAACTGTACCGAAAATAAATAACTCATGATGTCTATCTAATTATGAACTTGCTTTACTTTCACGGAACACATTGTTGGTGATAACAAATGTAACAAAGTAACATATTTACATGTTCTACGCCACTATACTTACATTTAAATGTGTGCTGCGTCGGTTCAGCCATTCTCCGCAAGGGTTTTTGAAATTGGTCCGTGCGCAAAGCATTGTGGGGATTTTAAGAATGCGAAGTCTACCCATGTGCAGCCTCGAAATTTCCCCCAAACCAAGGACGCGGCCTCGGTGGAATTCCAAGTATGCTGGAGATTGGAACAGTCCTTCGGCGGGCACTCGATGACGTAGCATCCTTGAAATATTGGCTTGGAAGCCAGTATCCTCGAGATTGAGAAACGGCCCCAGTGTCTGTGTGTGACACTGGCATTTGTTTTCAGAAGATATTATGATAGTGACGTTCGTTCCGGTGCACTCTGACAGCATTTAGCTCTACATCGAGATTAAGATTAAACTAACTTCTTTTGGGAACACCCGCATATACCTATGGAGTTAGCCAGATGTGTGTAAATTACTGTTCATGGTCATTTGAAAACAAATGCCGGTGTCGGACAGACACAAACACACCGAACATACAGAGCTGAGCAGAGCACATACACACACACATCATGCGCCTTGGTGACTGGACATCTCCTTCATAAAACTAATAAAAGGGGGAGTAGGGAGAGTGGGGTAAGTAGTGCCAATTTTTACTTAAAGTGCCTTTAAAGCAAGGGGATTACAGTAATGCCTCCAACTAAAATATGTACATATAGTTTAGGATGTTGTGCATCCCTGGGAACAATCACTTCGGATCTTAAATAAACTGTTTGAGAAATATAGCTTTAGAAAAAAAAGTGGTTTTGTGGCACAACTTGCCCCCGGTGCGGGGTAAGTTGTGCCATTAGAGACAATACACTGGGGTAAATTGTGCCATTGATAATTGAAGTAAAACAGATCATTTTAATCTCACAAACAATAATGCTATATAAAAGCAAGACAAATTCAATACAAAATTATTTATTTAATGTTTATTTAAAGTTTTAACAACATCAAAGGCCACTTTTCTATAACAAGGCCTATGAACACCTAACATCCTACTTGTCCAATGCTGCAGGGAAATATGAACTTCTGTTCCCTTCTGGCTGTACCACCAAGTTTTGTGGTGTGGCCAATTTGCTTAAACAAGGCCTAGCGCCACATGAACACATACTCAGAACAAAATTAAAATTCCAAAATGAGCACCTAATCATCTGCAAATCATCTGCATCTGAATCTCTTCACAGATTCGGCCTACTACTGAACATCCCACTTGTCAATGCTGCAGGGGAATGTGAACTTATACTCCCTTTTGGCTGTACCACAAAGTTTTTGTGGTGTGGGTAGTTTCTTGAGCACATCACCTCTAGGGATGACTCCTTCATCATTCTCTCTAAATGTGAAGATGAGCTTTCCATCAACAGACCTCTTACAACTTTGCTTCAGAAACTTTGCACTGATCTCGTCACCTTCAACATTCTCCACCAGTCCAACATAGTTAAAGGATTTGGATTTTTTACCTGCAAACTTCACAATGACAAAGTCACCAGCAGACAGATCCTTGTCACCATCATCATCATCACTCTGGACATCTGAACTCTCATAATGAGTGGCATCGCTAAGTGGAATCGGAAAGTCACTCTCTTCTCAGCTAAGAGCACTTTCTTTTTGGGCTTGGTTGGTTTTGACCCTTTCAGAGCCCCCTTCTTATTTCCACTCCTTTTCTTCTTTTCAGCCCGTTCCTTTTCTCTGCTGTGTGTCTTCTCCAGGCCATCTTCTGCCTCATCATTGGTGGTGGAGCTTTCTTCTGAGCTACTGTACACAGCTGTTTTCTTCTTGGTTTTGGTTTGATTTGCAGCTTTCAGAGCCCTTTTCTTCTCTCTTTCATTTTTTTTCTTTTCAGCCTTTTTATCTTCTTTTTCTTTGTGAGCCTTCTCCAACTCCATCTTCTCAGGTGTGTCGGTCACGATTCTAGTTTTCACTTTCTTTCTTACAATTTTTTTTTTTTCTTTCTGTGTCTTTTGGCAAGGGAAGAATGACTTCTGGAGACACATAACCCAAGTGAGCAGAAGAACCAGATTTGTCACTTGATAAGTGCTCGGGATTTGTCAGAGTGGCAGGTGGCTCTCCTGGGTCTGGATCTGCTTCAAGGAAAGGAAAGGAAAGGAACTTTATTGTCATTGAACACAGGGAACAACAAGATTACGTGGTCAGGTGGAGGGTAAGCCTGAGCCATGCCACTATGCGCACCGCCACTATTGGCCTACTAGACTTTTTTTTTTAAATACCTGTGACATGTATTGGCTCATGAGATGGTCCAGGCAGGTGTGCAGCTGCACTGGTGGAGGGCTCTTCTCCAGGCAGGTCAGCAGTGGCACTGGGTTCATCTTCTGGATTTGCCCTGTCTGTCACCATTGATGGTGCATAGTCTTCTTCCGGGAAGATGTCCCTGTTGAAAGGGTATATGCCTGTTGCTCTGAAACCTGAGGTTATGTTTGTTGGTGACATTGCAGAGAGGAACGCTTGCTTCACAACTTCCGAGACCTCATAGATCGATACGGTTCGCCCAGGATGTGATCGCATCCACCCATCCATCGCTCGGTTATAGTAGGTTTTGAGTGGTCCATAGACAGTTTTGTCTAATGGTTGCAAGCAGTGTGAGGTGTGAGGTGGCAGGGTGAGCATAATGACCCCATTCTCTTTAGCAATTGTCACTGACTTGAGTGCAACAAGTCCTCCAACTCATACGACCAAATGGGTCGATTGTTTAAGCCCTTATTACGACCAAATATGTCGTTTGTTCAAGCGCTTAATACGACCTATAATTACGTTTTAAAGTTGTCGGCCTCTAGTGCTCCCGTTGAATGCAAACGTTACAGATGGTCGTTTATTCACAAATAACCCTCTCTGTAAAATCCTAAATTGTAGGATAGTTTGGCCATTAAAACGCTTTATGATTAGATTTCTAGCGAGAAGTATATATTGTACTTTTAGAATCCACGTCCAGTCGTTATGTAGGATCTATAGTTTGATAGATATTACGAAGATGATTTGAGGTTTCGTCAGGAGAACGTGTATATGCGGCAAGCTTCCATGTAAAGTTACGGGTTGAAAACAGTATTTCCGGTCTCGACGTTTTCATAATAAAACCAATGATCAAATGATTTAACAGTGATATCTGCAGTACTCATCCACTAAAAAACATCAGTTTATCCTAGTTAATTATACGACATTAATTGGTTTAAATTGTGTACAATGCTTTTGTGTTTTTCCCATAGGGTTTTCTCTTTCGATTCTGAGAGACACATTTCTTTTTTCAGAGGTTTTGATAGGCTAAAATCACGCCGCAATGCACGTCGGGATATGGTGTTTATGTGATATGAAATCGAAAAACATTTAAAAAAATAATAATAATACTTTATTCCGAGTGTTCTTGCTTTTCTCTTTGAAAGTCATCACATAACGGCATTGTAATACACGGTTCGGCTGCATTAAATATTACATATCTGCCGTAGATATGTATTTATAGAGTCCTGATCAGAAGACCTTTTGACAAACTGGAAGAGATGCCGCCAAAACTGAATACGTGACGTGGACCATACAATATCAACAATTAAACAACATCTTCCATTTCTTTTCACACAATATGTCTCCTTGCAGTATCAACACTAATTCGGCTGACTTTTATATTTGATCCAATAAGTAGATAGTCTGTATTTACACCATAACGGTGCACAGCTGATAGAAAGGGATTTTTTTGTAGTTTTTAAAGATATTACTGATTTTCTGAACTACCTTTCCAACTCCTCATGCAGTTGACTGTTACAGGTCTATAGTTCATGGTACAATGCATAAGCTTCACATCGAGAGACTGAAACTGTATTTTCCTTTACCGTTCTGTTTTAATTTCACAATAAAGTGAATAGTCATATTATGTTTGATATTATTATGTTTTATTAACTAGACCACTGGTCTAAACCGTACCTCCTAGTGGTTAAAGCACGTTATTGAATTTAGTTGTTGAATAAGTTTAATTTTTATGAAAACATTTAAATATTAAGAGTAGCCTACATACAAAATAGGGGTCAATGATAGAAATATAGAATATAAAATATCAAGAAGATACTGTAGTGATCTCTACAATAAAACAGTTTAGTGCAGGACGTCCAAAGATATTAACAGGAGGATGTGCAAAACAGACAAACTGATAAGGCTGAATTTTACTCAGGTGTAACGAAAGTCTGATTTAAGGGTTGTTTATATTTCACATCATTAATCAGAATCTGCAAAGTAACACAAATAAATGTAGTAGAGTAAAAATACCAGGTTGACCTCTGAATTGTAGTGGAGTAGAACAAAGTAGTACATGCTGCTGTAACACAAACATTTCCCAAATTGGGATCAATAAAGTATCTTATCTTAAGATGATCGATGGCTACTGCCATATTTGCTAAATGTGCATCTGAACCTTGACAAGTGCATGTTTCAGGCTTATCAACAGGAGGGGTCACAGACATAAGACCAGCTGTTAAATAAAGCTCTTCTGACCTTAGCTGTCATGTGGGTATATTAATGCTGCCCATTATGGGCACAAGCAATTTTCACCCATGTATTAATTATATGTTTTAAATTTGATAACACCAATGTGTTTCGTATCCCCTAAACCTCCAGGGATGTATACAGTTTAATACTGGCAACTTCTAATTGTGGGAAATTCGAAAACGTCTTATAAAACTACAATTCCCAGTAGAGACGTGCCATAGAACATATTGCGAAACACACAATAGCCAGCATGTGTAATTCTGTGGGGGAGGGCTGGGCTGGACCCGTCCAAGTCCAGTTTTGGATAGTCTGGCGTGGTTCCATTCCATTTCAAAGAGCTGTTTGACATTCGGCGTAACCTTGTCGCACTGCCACTCCAACATCCAATCACAGAGCTTGAGGGCTAATCACGGGGTTTGTAAAGCAAGGCAGATGTTGTAGTCCCAAACGATAGCTGGGGATTCTGGGTAGTGTAGTGTCTTCGGAAACTCTGTAGTGTCTAAACTCCGAAAAAACTATTTGTTTCTCCGAATCGAAGGTTAAAAACACAAAAGCATTGTACACAATTTAAACCAATCAATATTGTGTAATTAACAAGGATAAACTGATGTTTTTAAGTGGATGAGTAATGGAGATCATTTGACAGTGTGGGGAATACTTCCGGTTTTATTATGAAAACTTCGAGACCGGAAATACTGTTTTCACCCATGCTAACTTTACATGGAAGCTGCCCCATATACAGTACACGTTCTCCTGGCGAGACCTCAAATTATCTTCGTATATCTATCAAACTGTAGATCCTACACATCCACTGGACGTAGATTATAAAAGTACAATATACACTTCTCGCTAGAAATCTAATAAAAAAGCATTTTAATGGCCAAACTATTCCACAATTTAGGATTTTCCAGAGGGTAATTTGTGAATAAACGACCCTCCGGAGCGTTTGCAATCGACAGGAGCATGTTGTTTCTTACACGACCACTAGAGGTGCTACACTTTAAAACATGACTCCGGGTCGTATTTAGCTGCTGAACAATCGACCTATATGGTCGTTTTTTGTAGGAGGACAGGCTGCTTGAGTGAGATGTGAGACTCATGGTTGTCCAGAATGAGCAGGACTGGGTGATCGGTGGAGCAGTTGGTGTGGCGGATGAAGTGCTTCAGGAAGATGAGGAAGGCGTCTTCATTCATCCATCCAGACTTTGTACAATGACCAATGGAACCTGCTGGTGATCCATTGAGGAGGCTGTCCTTGAAACGGACACGCGGGAAAATGAACATGGGTGGGACTGCATTTCCAGTGGCGTTTACTGCACAGGCCACAGTGACGAGCTCTCCTCTTTCAGCAGATGTTACTGAACCCACTTGTTTCTTCCCTTTCTCTGTGACAACCTTCTTGGGTATCTGCACTGTCGTCACACCAGTTTCATCCATGTTGTACATCATGTGTGGAGGGAAGCTGTACCTGAAATGAAATAAAAGGTAGTGCTGATGATCAGAGACGTTTAAAGCAGTTTTAACATACTTGGATGTGGTTGTGTGTGTAAATGTCAACTCTGCTGCCGAGGACAGAAGACCCTCTAGAGATGCTGTGCCCTCTCGCCAGGCTACCTAGTCAGGGTGTGGGTGAGTGAGTGAGTGAGTGAGTGAGTGAGTGAGTGAGTGAGTGAGTGAGTGAGTGAGTGAGTGAGGAGTGAGTGAGTGAGTGAGTGAGTGAGAGAGAGAGAGAGAGAGAGAGAGAGAGAGAGAGAGAGAGAGAGAGAGAGAGGGGGGGCTCGGAGTGTTCATGTGTTCATATCAGCATGTCAAAGCCAGATGATTATTAAGTTACCTGTCCATCACTTTAGAGAGGTTATCAAAGAACTCCCCCACGTTGTGCTTATTAAAGGCAGTAGCTCTTCCAAGAGAGGTTGCTTCAGGAACGCGGCATGCCAAATGGTAGCGTGCTTTAAAGGCGTTGAACCAATCAGGTCCTAGAAAAAGGTTAAAAATGTATCCGCACATTGCAGTTTACATTCAGATAAGTTGAAGCTATCCGCTCCAAATAACTATCCAATAGCCTATACTTGATCTAACCTGCTTTTTCGTCTCTGGTCCAGCTGGCAGGCATGTCAATGCTATTTCTTTGTGCGAACTCAAAAGCCAGTTCTATGCCATGAAAACATTGCTGCTAGTGTCTTAATATGGTCAGCCAGCTCTTTCTCCATGTTCTCATTGAAGACTCGTTTGGCGACTGCTGTTCTTCATAGCCTGGCTTTTGTTACTTCTCCTATTTTTTTCTTATCTGTAGAGGAAACTTCTGTGTAGCTATGCAATGGGAGTCACCGACTCAGGAAGGAGACACGGTAGGAGCAGTAGCTTTGATGTCAAACACTGGTGGTTTATTTGGAGTTAACGGCCGGAGGATTCACATCACAAGTCCAAGAGTCAGAGGTTCTGACTTCACGGTAGAGTTGCCACGTAAATTCTGAAGAACTCTACCCCAGACCCATGTATTTAGCTAGTTCAGAGAGCATCATCAACATGCTGCATAACAAGATAGAATGATAACACCTCTATCAGCTGACGCAACAGGCAGGAACAGGGAGACAAAACACTGAGAGCACAGCAGCCAAGGTTACAGGTGCCTGTGCTCAGTCAGGACAGTTTGAACTGATACACTGGGTCAAAGTTATGGGCCTTGGAAAATATTCCACAACATTATCCATATATCTTTTTATGGTCATCCTGCAGATCTTCATCTCCTTTCCAACCTGACGTATGGTCTTCCCCTGTTGCACCTCTTTCACTGCTCTTTCCAACTCCTCAAGAGGAGTTGAAACCCTGTCTGTCTTCCTTTTGTATTTGCGTGGCATGATGGATTTTGGTCTAAAATTAAGAATGTCACATAGTTTTAGTGATCAAATGTAAGAATACAATGTACAATAACAATAAAATAAAATAAAGTAATATATAGTAAATAATCATAAGTTGAGGTAAGTTGTGCCACTGGCACAACTTAACCCAGGCCCTTTGGCACAAATCACCCCAAGCCCACCATTTTGAAAAAATGCATCCCCCAGCTGAGCTAGCATCATGCTAACTGTATAGACTCATGGTGTAGCTTACTAAAGCACTAAAACATGTGTGAACTGTTTTCAAAGTTGTCTAAATTGTTCAAACACAGCAATCAAAAAACCTTGATCATAGAAATGTTACTTTGGAGGGCAAAAAATTGTTTTTTTAACTTAAATGTGCTTACCTCTCAAGCCATGTGTCTCCCTTCTTTGCAGGATGATTGAAATGGATGCCTCTTCAAAAATATGTGGTCACATGACCAACTTCTTCTATGGTTTTCTAGATAACAGGGGTGGCAATACTTGCCCCTTGGCACAAATTACCCCACTCTCCCTAATCGGGCAGTCGATGTGTGTAGAGGTATGTGTGGTTAACACGTAGCAGGCCTGCAGTCACTCCCCTGTTTCTGATGAAGGTAAACACAGCGAAGGCGGTGCGTAAAAAGCCTTTATATATACAGTCTATGGTAAAAAGGCACATCTTTACCTGCTGTTAGAGATGTCCCGATCCGATCACGTGATCGGGGATCGGAGCCGATCACGTGATTTTCAAAAGATCGGAATCGGGAGAAAAAAATCTGGGATTGGGAATTTATTTTTATTTTTTTGTATAAAATATTTTTATTATTTTATTTAATGTTAACAAAACAAAATGACCATGTTCACGTCTTAAAGTAATCCTGAGGACTTAGTTTTGGTTTAAAAATTACACAACATCATGTTTGTGTTGCTTTCTTTGGGCTTGTTTTCATAGACCTGGTTGCTTATTTCTCTCAAATCTGGCAACAGAGTGGGCGCAGTGTCTAATAGTAGCAGTAAGCTAACGAGAGGCTACGTTCAGCTGGTGACTTGGGAGTCGGGACAGAGGAAAATGTCAGGAGTTGGAAGTATTATAAAATTGAAAGCGAAGGCAGTGTAACAGCCAGATGCAATGTTTGCAAGGCGGAGGTTCCACGTGGTGGAAAGAACAGAGCTACGTTCAACACGACCAATCTAATACGCTACCTGAGAAACAAACACCAACAACAACACGACGGGTACACAGCGGCCACTCAGGTAACGGCACTGAAACAACCGACACTTTCAGAGACTTTTAAAAGGAAAGAGAAACTGCCCAGGGGCGGATCTAGACAAATATTCATGGGGTGGCAAGAGGGTGGCAGGAGATTTTGAGGGGTGGCATCCCCTGGCAGAAGTATATGCTGATTTAAATCGCAATCATATCAATCAATTAGGGTGTAACAGTACTGAAATTATTCGGTACGGGCCCTTCGGTTCGGTACACGTGTGTACCGAACGAATATGCGTTAAACGTAAAAAAATTGAGAACATGAACAATTTTCTGGAAGTAATCTCAGGTATATATCATAGAGCGACCAAGTCATTTCATTGGACGAGAAGCATACTAATAACTTTTATACTAATAAAGGACTGGCTTTTCTAAAGCCAGTTGAGTAGCACTTGAAATGTTTTTGCTCTATGAAACCTGATGTACTTATATGATTCTGTTTTCTTCAAGTTGTATTTTGTTGGTCGAACGCACTTATTGTAAGTCGCTTTGGATAAAAGCGTCAGCTAAATGCAATGTAATGTAATGTAATACTATGAGAGCTGGTCACAGGGATGTGTTCAAATGTAGTCAGTAATTTGAGGAAATAGCGAACGCAGATAAAGTTGAGCTGAAAATCCTCCAGCATCATTGAAGTCTCCCGGTTTAGGAACATTTGGTTTCGCAGTTACGTACAAGGATGACGGACAAAGACAGGTGGACCGAACCAAAGCTGTTAGTCTGCATTGTTCAACTAACATTGTTTACGCGGCTGGCAATTCATCAAACTTGCACACTCATTTGAAAAGGCATCAACCGAACGTGAATATCACCGGTACCAAAAGAAAAAAGACTGAAGTGCAAACCCAACTCCCGCTAGCATGTAAGCCTCCACCACTCGCAGAAAGTTCAGACCGAGCCAAAGCTATTACAAAAGCCAAGTATCCTTATGTTGCCATGTTAGCAAAGCGCTACCTGGCTGTATCTGCTACCTCTGTCCCTAGAGAGGGTGTTCTCCACAGCAGGAGACATTGTTAGTGCCAGCAGATCTGCCCTTTCAGCAAACAATGTGGACAAGTTAATCTTTCTTTAAAAAAACATGAAAATACAATGAGAAGCAAGTCATTATGTCAAACTGGCTGCTTAGGTACAGTACAGTACAAACACAGATTATTTCAGTTCATCGAAATGCTGCACCTTAATGTTTATTTTACTATATTTTGTATTTATTTGAATACATTATTCACAGTTTAATAATAATTTAAAAAAATGTTTTAATGTTTTGTGATAATTTTTTCTGCTGTACCGAAAACGTACTGAACCGAACCGTGACCTAAAAACCGAGGTACGTACCGAACCGAAATGTTTGTGAACCGTTACACCCCTACAATCAATGTTAACTTGGAAAGCCACAATATTAATATTTTAACTCAATAACATTAGGTGACATTATTGTGGCACATCAGTAAAGCCTTACATATAAGGTGGCAGACGTAATTTAATGAATTGTAACTGAACAATAACTGAATGAGTTTGTTTCACTCTTAGACCAGCAGGGGTACCAAATATATGCACTGCTGCAATAAGTACATTATTAACTGTCTCATCGTGTTGTCTGATGAATATGATACTATTAACAATCATATTATTCCTATCAGCTGTCAATCACTGTTAATAAATAATAATAATAATAATAATAGATTTAATTTGTTTGCGTTTTTACAGGTGCTCAAAGACGCT